>NW_026575374.1:222500-323542 GCF_028641065.1 Leucoraja erinaceus
AACTCTGAACCCCCAAGACCACCGGTTCCACAATGTGCTCTCCGAGGCATCATCGTGCAACTGTTTACCAACTTTATTCAAGGCCTCAACCAATTGTCGCATGTGGGCTACCAGGTTTGTAATGTTTTCACTGGTATCTGGTATGTAAGTGCAGCATTCTCTCCTGATGATGGCACAAGTCTAGCAGGAAGTCCAAGGCCATGTCAAAGGCAGACAAATCCAGTGCAAAAATCAAAAAGGGCTATTTTTCATCATAATTGTATAACGGGTAAGAGTGTTGTAAAAACAAGCCTTAAGGCTTTGTGTCTCAATATAAGGAGCATTCGTAATAAGGTGAATTAGTTGAATGTGCAGCTAGCTATTAATGACTATGATACAATTGGGGTCACGGAGACATGGCTCCAGGGTGATCAAGGCTGGGAGCTGAACATCCTGGGATATTCAATATTCAGGAGGGATAGACAGAAAGGAAAAGGAGGTGGGGTAGCATTGCTGGTTAGAGAGATTAACACAATAGAAAGGAAGGACATTAGCTTGGGGGATGTGGAATCAATATGGGTAGAGCTGCGAAACACTAAGGGGCAGAAAATGCTTGTGCGAGTTGTGTACAGGCCACCTAACAGTAGTAGTTGGGGATGGCATTAAACAGGAAATTAGAAATGTGTGCAACAAAGGTAAAACCGTTATAATGGGTGACTTCAATCTACATATAGATTGGGTGAATCAAATTGGCAGGGGTGCTGAGGAAGAGAATTTCTTGGAATGTATGTGGGATGGTTTTCGAAACCAACATATAGAGGAACCAACGAGAGAGCAGGCTATTCTAGACTGGGTATTGAGTAATGAGGAAGGGTTAGTTAGCAGTCTTGTTGTGTGTGGCCCCTTGGGCAAGAGTGACCATAATATGGTTGAGTTCTTCATTACGATGGAGAGTGACACAATTAATTCAGAAACAAGGGTTCTGAACTTAAAGCAAGGTAACTTTGAGGGTATGAGACGTGAATTGGCCAAGCTAGCCTGGCAATTGATTCTTAAAGAGTTGACGGTGGATATGCAATGGAAGGCGTTAAAAGGCTGCATGGATGAACTACAACAATTGTTCATCCCAGTATTGCAAAATAATAAATCAGGGAAGATAGTGCATCCTTGGATGACAAGGGAAATCAGGGATAGTATCAAAACAAAAGATGAAGCTTACAATTTAGCCAGAAAAAGCAGCCAACCAGAGGACTGGGAGAAATTCAGAGTCCAGCAGAGGAGAACAAAGGGCTTAATTAGGAAAGGGAAAATAGATTATGAAAGAAAACTGGTAGGGAACATAAAAACTGCAAAAGCTTTTATAGATATGTGAAGAGAAAAAGATTAGTTAAAATAAATGTAGGTCTCTTGCAGTCAGAAACAGATGAATTGATCATGGGGAACAAGGTGATGGCAGACCAATTGAATAACTACTTTGGTTCTGTCTTCACTAAGGAAGACATAAATAATCTGCCAGAAATAGCAGGGGTCCGGGGGTCAAATGAGATGGAGGAACTGAGTGAAATCCAGGTTAGCCGGGACGTGGTATTAGGTAAATTGAATGGATTAAAGGCCAATAAATCCCCAGGGCCAGATAGGCTGTATCCCAAAATACTTAAGGAAGTAGCCCCAGAAATAGTGGATGCATTCGTAATAATTTTTCAAATCTCTTTAGATTCTGGAGTAGTTCCTGAAGATTGGAGGGTAGCTTCAAAGTGTAACCCCACTTTTTCAAAAGGGAGGGAGAGAGAAAGCGGGGAATTACAGACCAGTTAGTCTAACATCGGTAGTGGGGAAACTGCTAGTCAGTTATTAAAGATGGGATATCAGCACATTTGGAAAGTGGTGAAATCATTGGACAAAGTCAGCATGGATTTATGATAGGTAACTCATATCTGACGAATCTTATAGAATTTTTCGAGGATGTAACTAGTAGAGTGGATAAGCGAGAACCAGTGGATGTGTTGTATCTGGATTTTCAGTAGGTTTTTGCCAAGGTCCCACATAAGAGATTAGTATACAAACTTAAAGCACATGGTATTGGGGGTTCAGTATTTATGTGGATAGAGAACTGGCTGGCAAACAGGAAGCAAAGAGTTGGAGTAAACGAGTCCTTTTCAGAATGGCAGGCAGTGACTAGTGGGGTACCGCAAGGCTCACTGCTGGGACCCAACTATTTACAAAATACTAGACTAAGTGGGACCCATTGGGTCCCATGTTCACACGGGAGGGCTGGTCCCCCCGACGCAATATTCCACCTCTCCACCAATTCCAATATTGGTGGCCCGTGAGGGGACTGTCTGGAGTGGTGGTATGGGTTCTTGGGGTGGCAGCTCAGTCCCTCAAGCCTGATCTGGTGGCAGCTCACTCACGGTTGGTGGGCTGGCAGTTGACTCATGACTATTCCTTGAAATTCCTTTTCAAGCAGGGTGCAAGGCCACCAAATTCAAATCCATGTTCCTACCATTTCAAGCAGGGTGCAAGGCCACCAAATTCAAATCCATGTTCCTACCATTTCAAGCAGGGTGCAAGGCCACCAAATTCAAGTGCAGTATCCAACCACTTCAGGCAGGGTGCAAGGCCACCAAATTAAAGTGCAGTTTCATACCCCTTAAAGCAGGTTGCAAGGCCACCAAATTCAAGTACAGTTTCATACCATTTTCAGCAGGGTGCAAGGCCACCAAATTCAGTGCAGTTTCATACCACTTCAAGCAGGATGCAAGGCCACCAAATTCAAGTGCACTTTCATTCCACTTCAAGCAGGATGCAAAGTCACCAAATTCAAAAGCAGCTTCATACCATTCCATGCAGGGTGAAACCACCATAAAACCACACAAAACACCAAACTCACAGTTCAGTAGACATTCAGTGTGTTCAGTTGATTCACAGCTCAGACAGAGTCGTGACCTCTCCCTCCCCCATCATGCAGAGACTGAGCCACACCCATACTTCTGGGTTTTATAACCCCTCCCACCGGAAAAGGTGTGGTTTTCATGGTGTGATTGACAGAAGAGAGACTCAACATTTTTTAAACACTAATAACACTTTTATTTTTCATTGATCTGTGTAGGGCGACTGAGTAAGATGGCCAAAAATCACAGCCACAAGTGGTCGCGTTTTATCTAAAATCAATATAGAGTGCAAACAGGAAGTGCATTTGCAGTAGTGCCTTTTAACTTCAAGCCAAAGCACCCTAGCCGCCATTTGCAGTAAGTAGTTCCTTTCAACTTCAAGCTAAAGTACCCAAGCGACAATTTGCAGTAAGTAGTGACTTTCAACCTCAAGCCAAAACACCCAAGCCACCATTTGCAGTAAGTTGTGCCTTTCAACTATAAGCCAAAGCACCCAAAGCCACCATTTGCAGTAAGTAGTGCCTTTCAACTAAATGCCACCATTTGCAGTAAGTAGTGCCTTTCAATTTCAAGCCAATGCACCCACACTACCATTTGCATTAAGTAATGCCTTTCAACTTCAAGCCAAAGCACCCAAGCAACCATTTGCAGTAAGTAGTGCCTTTCAAATAAAACCCAAAGCACCCAAGCCAGCATTTGCAGTAAGTAGTGCCTTTCAACTTCAAGCCAAAACTCCCAAGCCACCATTTGCAGTAAGTAGTGCCTATTAACTTCAAGCCAAAGCACCCAAGCCACCATTTGCAGTAAGTATTGCTTTTCAACTTCATGCCGCCATTTGCAGCAAGTAGTGCCTTTCAACTTGAAACCAAAGCTCCCAAGCCACCATTTGCAGTAAGTAGTGTCTTTCAACTTCATGCCACCAATTGCACTCAGTAGCGCCTTTCAAATTCAAACCAATGTACCACGCCACCATTTGCAGTAAGTAGTGCCTTTCAACCTTAGTGCCACCATTTGCAGTAAGTAGTGCCTTTCAACTTCAAGCCAAAGCACCCAAGCCATCACTTGCAGTAAGTAGTGTCTTTCAACTTCAAGCCAGAGCACCCAAGCCACCATTTGCAGTGAGTAGTGCCTTTCAACTTCAAGCCAAAGCACCCAAACAACCATCTGCAGGCAGTGCATTTTTACTTCAAACAAACCATATTTTCATTTTCAATCCAAATTAAGGGGACTCACAGTTGTGTCGACATTTGTTCAGTGTTATTCAGAGCTCAGAGAGACGTGACCCTTGGCTTCATCCATCTTGCAGAGACTGAGTGAGGCACACCACTTCCTGGTTTTATAGTCCCTCCCCCTCCCTCCAGCAAGGGCAGCAGAGAGAATGGTGAATTGAAAAAAAAATAATATCTCTCTGATTTGTCATTGATGGGAAAAATCCTCCACAGCCATAAGGCAGAGGGAGGCTCTGAGCGAGGTGGCCAAAAATGACAGCCGTAGGTGGTGGCGTTCTGTCGGAAATCACAGCACACTGGGCGAAAAGCGGTCAAGATCAGAGTTTTACTAATATAGATATAATATTAAATATGTGTGTGTGGGTGTGGGCGTGTGCGTGTGCGTGTGCGTGTGTGTGTGTGTGTGTGTGTGTGTGTGCGTGTGTGTGTGTGTGTGTGTGTTTCTGCCTGACTTGTGGGTGCCAACCTTTGATTCGTTGCTACGCCAACACCAGAAGCAGAAACTCAGAGATTGTTTCCATTTTGGTAGAGATTTCACTTTTCATCCACTCTTGATTAAATTTTGTCGTGTTTATGTATACATTTTTAATAAAATCCCCCTCTCTCCCCCCCCCCCCCCCCCCCCACTGACTCATTTTGTCACCTCCTGCTGGCCAGCGACCATATCGGCTGTGGCGCCCGCCTCTCGCCTCAAAGACGCCATTTAAAAACAGCCGCACTGCTGAGTACTGGAATCTTATGTTCGGGAATGGCTTGAGTTGGAGGACCACGTCTCCCGTGGGGGCTATGGTTAGGGAACGGCTGCATTGGTGGAACAGACCGAACGGGTCTGCACGTGGTCTAGTTTAACAATAAAAATCAGAGCGGTGATTAATAAAAAGATAGAGCCGTAATGTAACACAGTAGCATAGAGTCCACCAAACCAACTGAATGGCGAGCAGCTCCTATTTCCTTAATTGTACCCATGCATGTCACTGCCAAACTTACGGATCTTTTCAATTTCTTGGGAAATATTGGTAGCAAGGTGAGTGATATTGGAGGATTCATCAGGGATATAGGTGCAACACTCTCGTCTTATTACAGCACAGGTGTCTCCTTGTTGACCTTTATGATCAATACATATTATAGTAAGAAAGTTTTTAATATTTTCTCTAATTAATCAGTTGCAGAAATGGAGGCATACATGTGTCTGATTGTAATTTAGTTTCAACCTGTCCTGGAGCTCGTAAAGGGATATGGCACAAATCAACATTCTAATCAGATAAGGAAGCTTGTTTACCCTAAAGCAGCGAGTTCACTGCTAACACTTCTATCATTGTAGCCCTCGCCGTTACAGCTCATAAGCAGGCTGGCATGCCATTTACTGCTGCTGGTAAAGCCACAGAATATTAGGCTACTGGTCTTTCCCCCCCCCCCCCATGTTCTTGAGCCAAACCCCTTTTATTCATTTACATAGAGTTGAAAGGGATTATTATAATTTGGCAATCCCAGAGCTAGAGCAGTAACCATAATGTTCTTTAGATTTCTAAATGCCCGATCTCTTTCTGCAGTCCATTCTACTCTGGAGGGCTTAGTCTGCAACGTGGCTGAATGCGATGTGCATCTAGTTCCCTGCAGTCATAGATCCATTGTCTGCAGTTTACTTAAGATGGAGAAAACGTCCTTCTTTACAATCAGGACCTGTCACAGAAGCTACCAAAGGGTCATCAATCAAAGTAGACCGCTCTGATAATTGACATTGCTCTAGATTATTTTCCACTCCTGCTGCATATATGACTGGGCTTTCATTATACCCTTGGGTAGCGAAGTCCAGATATATTGTTGATCTTTGTAGGTAAAAGCAAACAGGACTGGCTGTCTTTATGTAGTGGTATGGAGAAGAAGGCTGAACATTGGTCAATTACTGTAAAGGTGTCGGCTTCGGCCGGTATAGATGACAGAATAATATTGGTGTCAGGTACTAAAGGACTATTGTTAATAGCTCTCAGGTCTTAGACAAAACACCATTCATTACGCCTTCCCATTTTCGGGATTGGTGGAATAGGAGTATAACACAGACATTGCATTTTCACTAATAGTGTTTATTGCAATAAAGACATGTTGACCATAGGGAAGTGGCAGCCCTGCCTTGCAGCTGCGTCTCGCCTGCAGTCCGTTTGTCTTTTCTTTTTTCTTTTGTCCCGTTGTTGCAGTTTATTTCGGTTTATTTAGTTGTGTATGTGTGGGGGGTGGGTGTGGTATGTTTTTTTGACTTCCTTCGGGGGGGGGGGGGGGGGGGGGGGGGGGGGGTGCGACCTTTCTTGCCGTATCCCCAGTCTCCGTGTCCATCTGCGCTGAGGCCTAATGGCGGAGCTGGCAGCCTCCAACTGCGACCGACCTCGAGGCTCTGGAGGCAGAGCCAGGACTTACCAACGCGAGGCTGGCCGACTTCGAAGCCGAGGCAGTGGCGGCCCAACTAGCCGAGGCGGTGTTCCAGCTTTCGGCAGCGGCCCGAATCGGAGCTGAGGCGGTGGCGACATCACTTCGGAGGTCCGCTGGATTGGAGGGCGGCATCTTCGGCCTGGATCACCTCAGCGCAGAGGGAGAACAAGGAGGGAAGAGACAGAGATTAAGACTTTTGCCTCCATCACAGTGAGGAGGTGCTTGGTGAACTCATTGTAGTGGATGTTAATTTGTGTTTATTGTGTGTTATGTTATTTATTATTATTGTGTATGACTGCAGGCAGGGAGAGGGAGAGGGGTGAGGAGAGGGAGATGGAGAAGGGGAGGAGAGAGGGGTGGGGTACGGGAGGAGAGTGGATGGGGAGAGGGGAGGGGGGGAGGGGGGGGAGGATGGAGATGGGGTAGGGGAGGGAGAGGGAACAGTGTGAGAGAGAGGGGGAGGGGGAGAGGGGGAGAGAGTGGGGAGAGAGGGGTAGGGGGAGAGGTGGAATTTCTTATCAGTTTGTGATCTCCTGGTTGTAAGGATTCGCAGTTATGGTTAGCTGATAGTGGTTTCTGCATTTATGTGGTTTCTGTAAGACTGACAAGATTTGGGTCAATTGCTGTGCTTATGTAATTAATTCATCACACAGGTCCTGTCCAATCTCAGCCAAAGCTTTACTTAAAGTCTTTAACTACTTACAAGGCAGACCCTTAAAAAATAGGTCATTATAAAGAATAATAATTTAAAAATTATCCCCAATTCTTTCAATCTCCCCAAATTCACAATTTCAAATTAACAGATTATTTTCTGAGATAAAGGCATTTCCAATTCTCATCCAACACCTCAATCTGAATTACACATGGCCAGTGTGCAATTCAGATCTCTCTTGGATTCAATTCAAAAGGTAAGAAATAGGAAGAAATCAAACTTAAAACACCGACAAGGTCACCAATCCTATTGCCAGGTTACGCAGCAAAGAAAATGAACAGTCTCTTTGCTGAGCCACATCCCCTGTTATTAAAAGTTGAGAAGACAGACAATAAACAGTTAACTTTCACATAGATAACCAATGCATTTCCAAAGAGCAAAGGAAAAGAAAATAACTGTGTGCGGCTCCACCCCCGCACAACTGCAACTTCATAAAGAGGCACTACCTTTTAAAACACATGGCTACAAAGATTTATAATGTAAATGACCAAGCACATTCAATGACATCCAATTTCATCTGAATTATAGGATTAATTCAACATTCACCCAGAACCGGTTCCACAAACAAGTAACAATCCTTAAACTCACTTGAGAAAGTTTAAAGATTTAAAAGTTACAACATTGATTCAGCTGTAGATTTAGAATCAATAAAATTGATGATTAACCTTTCTCATATTACACTAACAAAGCTACAGCACTATAACAAAAATGCTTGCACCTTTCTTCTATTACACCAGCAAGGCTACAGCATCAGAACAAAAATGTTTTCGCCCATCTTCCATAATACTAGAGAGATAACAGCACAAATACATGAATGTTTATATCATAGAGAAAACCAATCAAGAGAATGTTCAGACACTTGGCTCCTACTCTTTACTCTTCAAGGTTATAATGTGCGTCAACAAGGTAAAAAAAACAAATGCTTGATCTGCAGAAAAATAGCTTCATCAGCATAACCTTATATAGGCTAACCTTTCCTCCCTCAGAAGAACCTGTCAATCCTAACAGGCATGAGGTTGTACAATGCTCTGTAAGATAAAGTATTGCTGAATTGCTCATTATTGGGGTATAAATATCTGATTGAACATTACCTATTTGTGTGGGGATAGAGTCAATCTATAGTCTGCATTTTACATACTGTAAGAGTTTATTGCCACACCCACCTGTGCAAAATAAATATTTTAATGCTTATTACTATATTTTGTGTTGTTATCTGTTTGAAGTAAAAACGAACCTTTACACACTCACTCTACACCCTCTTCTCTGTGAAATTCACTCACAAATTTCCACACCTCATTCAATACACTGAATCTCAGATATTCACACACTTTAAAGCAATAACATTCTCACTCAAGAGTAAAAGTTATACACACCTCAAGGAAATCATGCAAACTCTTAAAACTTTGATACACCCAAAAATGTTCATACTTGGTTTATAAATGCGACACATACTGATGAACGGCCTCAAACCAAAACACACATTTACATATCCGTTATATCCCACTCGACTCTCTAACTCTTGCTGCTACTGCCCCTCCCTCTAAGATATGGGCCATTTCATTAAAGCTTCAAAGTGTAAACTATATTCTACATTCCCTTCCCTTCCCTTCCATGAGCATGCCTAAGGAAGTGTATATAGTGTAAGAGAACGGGCAGAAAAGCATTAGGTACACAAATTTGGCCGAGAGGGGTGAGCCAGAGGCCCATCAGAGGGTCAATGGCGCAGCCCCCTTGTTTCCAAAGATTGTTTTACATGGCAGAACTTTTACTTTCCCTTGTCCGACAGAGCCATTCTGTCTACTAGAATCTTTGGTTCCATGGGGACCAATTGCAGAATTCGTAATCTGCTTTGTGGGCAGTAATATCAGCTAGGGCATTCCCCCAGAGACTTAATTGTTGCCACTTGTATGGGCATTGCACTTAATCATTGCACTTAATAGTGGCCAGTTGGACTGAGGGGGCTAAGGAGTGCAGTAGCTAGCGCAGTCACAGCGTGTTTTTAAGTTGCAAAAGTTGTCTTATTGGTGGAGTGAGAGAGAATTGCTGCGGTGCATTGGCACAGACATGAGCAGCAGAGGTTTACTGTATCCACTGCCAGTAGAAATTAACCAAGCCCAGAAAAGTCCACATCTGTTTAAGGGTGGTTCGGCTGATATGTTTTACAATGGGATTGGTCTGATTCCCTGTCATTCAGGGTCTTGCCACACCTCACACTTGCCTGGTTACTCTCTCTCCATCAGGGAGATGAGCTCTGTATTTGCAAATGGGTCTGTTGTTTCAAGTTTGTTTTAAACTGTACCGACTATTGGCTGCAAAATGTTAAAGTTCTTAGAGCAGTGAGCAGCCACGATTCTAGTGGTACAGTGCCTCGAAAGGCACCAGTTTGACATCTTGCTTTTTCCCTTTTCAGACTTCTTTGATTTATCTGCTGTTTCTCTTTCTCTGGTGCTCTGTGTTGTTTAACTATCTCTCTCTCTGCTGGATTCATCACTGCTCTTCCTCTTCTGCATTAAGCCCTCTCCCTTCTTTCTCATCTTCCTTTTCAGTTTTTTCAGTACCGGAGCCCCTTCATCTTCACGGGATCTTAGTAGGGTATCTCCTGCTGTTAGTGACTGGTGGCCAGTGGTCTACACCATTTCCAATTTTGTTTCTCTCCCAGAAATTGTTCCTCATCCCCCTTTCTCTGTAAACAGGGTTGCCATGCCAGACTGCATGGCAACCCTGGGGATATCCCCGGGGATATTTTCTTAGGTTTCCATTTTTGCATACCAATCATTTAATATTATGTTGGCCAATGATATTCTCCTTTTAAAACCTATTCATGATGTAATATTTACGTTTTCCTGGATACAAATAACACATATACTGTACCGAAGGTCCCACATCACTCTAACCCAGAGCCTGTCCTTCAACTCTATAAACAATGACTATCTCACCCTATCATTCGACACTATGATTATCTCGCCCATTAATTTCAACAGACCACATGTAATCTGACCTGATCAATCGAAAATACAGGTACCGAGCTCTCTAATATCTTGTCTGCAATCTTGACCCACATGGCACTCCCGGAGTTCCCAAGTCTGAGCTGCTCAATCAACAAAAGTTTCTTACCTCATGTTATTTGTTAAGGATCTTGGCAGGGAACCAGATTAACTTTGGATGAAGGACCACAGTGTTCCCGGGCATTCTCAGCAGTTCAGACTCAAGGGATACGATAGCACGCTTTCCACTCCCTTCGAGATCCTGGCTGAACTGTAGCCTCTTACTCAGTCTTCAGATATAGTTTCCTGCAATATCCTGCCGACTACGCCAATGTTAAGGTTTGATTTTACTTCAAACCAGAAGATTAACAGGTTCTTCCAATAGAGGAAAGATAAGACCATGTGTGGGCCTTGTTGATTTATTTTTTGTACATTACAATCTGTAGAGTAAAGGGTAGGAACAAATTGTCTGAACATTTATCTGATTGTTTATATCATAGAGAAAAACATTTATGTTATTGTGCTGTAATCTTGTTAGTGTTGTAGAAGAAAGGCGAAAACATTCATGCTATTGTACAGAACCCTCACAAGTGTAGTAGGAGAAACATTAGGCATTCATGTTATATTGCTTCTAAATTTACAGCAGAATCCATTTTGTAACTTCTAAATATTTAAACTCTTTCATCTTGCTCTTTGACTTGGACTGTGACCTGCTTTCATTTCAAACATTTTTTGGCTCTTTCCTTTGACCAAGTATTGGGACTGGTTGATCATTCTCAGCTCCGAGCTTTCTTCTTCTTTATTGGCCCACAGTCGCTCATTCTTCCGTGGAGAGTAGCCCCGGTGGCTTAAGTCCCTCCATCTTCACTTCTGACACCATGTAATGTCTTCAGTATGACCCTGTTGCGACTAGCACAATGAATACACGTCTGACATCTGGTAAAAATAATTTATTTCCAACCACTAACAGAAACTTCTAGCAAGTCACTTGAACTCAGTCACGAGGCACAGGCACACTCGCCAGGATCTACTCCTGGCCTCAAGAGGCGCTGGCATTTACATCACAGAGGGTATCAAGGGGAGGGGGGGGGGGGGGGGAGTAGCCAGCGAGGAGCTGACCATGTGATGGGGACTCACAGCAGCTGTTCTGTACCAGGATCAGTTTCTGTGCTTTCTGTTTGGTGCCATCCCCTACGCCATTGAGGGGAGGAGGGGTGTGTGGGCGGAGGGAGGAGAGAGCTTGGAGAAAAGATGGGGGTTGTGGGAGGGAGGGGGGTATCATGGGGAAGGGTTGGCAGGAGCCAGTGAGGAGCTGACGGTGCGATGGGGACTCACAGTGGGTGCTGGTCACTGGGTGTTCTCTGCCGCTGGGATCAGATTCTCCGCTTTCCGTCTGACGATATCATTATCTGGTTCTTGTCGAATCTTACTTGGGCTGGTTCGAAATAGACCTACTGCAGACCATTTCCTCAGAAGCAGCTACAACGACACCTCTCCGTGCATAGCTCCCCTGCGCATATTCAATCTGATAATGGCAGGGAATTCACAAACAGACTCAGGAATAGCTGCTTCCCGAGAATTATATCTACCATAAATTCAAATCCACACATGCACTGACTACACCCGCCCAACACGGACTTCCATCTGTATATATGTATATATGTATGTAGCGCCGTAGAATTTGTGCACCTATTCCCCCCTCCCATCTCCCTTCTGTTTTGTTTTTCTGTTTCTTGTTTTTTGTGTAAAATTGTATGTATGCACTGAGTACGAGCAGCTTTCAGTTTCACTGTACATGTATAGTGACAATAAATGGCATATCTATATCTTCACCAGCCAAGCATTTAAGAACTTTGCTGAACGATGGAACTTCCAACACATTACCAGCAGCCCCGAGTTCCCGCAGTCCAATGGACTGGCCGAACGGGCTGTTCGGAGTGCCAAACAACTCATGGAAAGAGCCTACCTTGCCAAAGCCGATGTATACCTGGACTTGCTCAATATACGAAACATTGCATGGGATCCCGTCCTAGGCTCTCCAGCCGAGCGACTAATGTCTCGCCAAACCCGTGCTCCCCTGCCTGTCTCTCAGCAGCTGCTGCAGCCGCATGTTCGTTCCCCTCCCGCGGTGCAGAAGCAACTACAACTTAAACGGGACACTCAGAAACGATTCTTCGGCAAGTCCAGCAAGCCACTTGCACGTGGACAAGCGGTTCGTCTGCAAATCGACAAGGGTCATTGTCAAGTCTTCTAATGTTTTTGCAGATTCCCCGCTTGAAAGGGATTTGATTTATCGACCTCGAAATGATGAACTGGATTCACTCAGACCAAACACTTCTTTCCCACCTTTTATTTTCTCCTCCTTTTATTTTGGAAGATTAGTCTTTAGCAGTTTTAGCAATTTTAGTCTTTACCAGGTGAAAAACCTTTAGACACAAAGGTAAAAAATATACACAATACTGTAACTAAATATAAATAACAGAAAATTACATGTATCTAACATTCCAACTCATAGCAGCCATTTGGTTTTTTAAATAATTTTCACATTTCATTAAATGAAAAATACAGATAATGCCCACTACTGTTACCAATTTTTTAGCTTAATATCATATGAATCTTTACTGTTTTTTTTAACACATTTTATCATATTTTTTAAAGTGCAATTATTTAAACTAACACCACACATAGCATATAAGCATTAGAAATTAGCTCACATTAGCCCTTAACCCCACAATGAAGCAGGATGCACTTTACATAGACAACAAACACTATCATCACCCTGCCATCTTGGTTAACAAACACCACCAATATTTCAAACTTTCTCAATCAACACATTAGCCAGACAAGTTTCTCAGATATTAAAGGGTTAAACAGAGTCTCTGGGGCTGCAGTCTTCAGCTCAGTCCATTTAGAGTTCAGTCCTTACCGGCTGCCAATCGGGTCTGTAGACAATCAGTCCTGCTTGCCTTTTCTGGCTATCGCGACAGTCTTTTCGGACAGTCCTTTTGATTTACTGTTCAAGCTTTGCCGCCCGCAAGTCTCTTCTGTCTTCTTCACTGGCTTCTGGTGCTGTGTGCCCTTTTGATCACCAGGCAGAATTCGGCAGGCTGGGGTTCCGCCCACTTTAATCACTGTCTTGTGATTTCAATTTAGCATTTCTCTGCACCTGTTCTTTTATTTCAGTTTGACTTGACACCTCCCACTCGATCTTCCAATAGAACCACTTGGGAGATCGACGCTTTAAAGTCAAACTTTGAAGTCTAGGTTTGAACTTGGTCTTTATATGCTACCAGTCGATCTGTTGTGGTGCTTGGGAAAGTTGTGCCCAATTGCGCAGCACAAAAAATGTATTTTAGAGCATTTTCACGTTCTCTTCCTGTAATGACTCCTGTCAAAGAGATGGCCTCCCACTTTGGATTGTTTAGGGCTTTGTTCTTGCCAAGAAACCTCTTCGCTGCTCTCCAATTCCATGCGACTGTCTTTATCAGTCGAGTTAGAATGCTGAACCGCTTGACATCAACAAGGTTCTGAATAGCTGACCCTGCAGGTGGTCTCTTTGGGTTTGTTGGTTCGGGTTCTTGGTTCCCGACTTTGGCTCTTGATAGTGCTGCAACAAAAGCTTTCTTCTGTAACTTGTTGATGTTCTCTCTGGCAGTGGCAGCCAGTTCTTTAGCTGATTTTATTGGCCACTCACTCACAGGCAACACCAGGAACTTCGGTCCATTTTGCCACTCCGAATACTGATCAAGGTCTTGAGGGCTGGCACCTCTGGTCATTACATCAGCGATGTTTTGTGGGCCAGGAATCCACTGCCAGTCCTGAATGTTGGTGCTTGTTTGAATCTCTCCAATCCGATTGGCGAAGAATGTCTGAAATCCATAGCTTTCTCGCTGTATTGCACCAAGGATTGTTTGGCTATCCACAAGATGATACCACTTCTCCACTTGGATTTGACTGTGTAGCTCAAAATGCTTCTTTAAGCGTGAGGCGAACACTGCTCCGCACATCTCTGCTTTAACAGTGTCTCCTCTGTGGTCCAAGGGAGTTAACTTGGCATTGGATTCCACAAGTCTGACAATTGGGCCATGGTCTGAATCCCATCTCAGGTACATCACCGCCCCGTAGGTGTGCTCACTTCCGTCAGAAAAGGTGATTCCCAAGGGTTCAGTTGCAGAGCAAGAGGGAGTCAGTGCCCTGACGAACTTGACTTTTCCAAGTTGGCCGTACTCTTCAAAGAGCTTAATTGCATCATCCCCGAGTCCATCTGAGAGTGCCGTGTCCTCATCTCTGCGTACTAGAATCGCTCCCTTTTGCTTAACAGGAGCCACTATGCCGATGGGGTCATATAGCCCTGCTACCTGGCTGAGAAGCTCTCTTCTTGTTAGGGGATTTGGCGTCTGAGTTTTGATTTGCTCTTTTAGAAGGCCTTGACCAAGCCGCATCTTTTTCTTTCTCTTGGAGAAATTGATTCCCACCATAACGTGGAGCATGTCCTCTTCAACAATGTAGCCCAGACCAAGTGCCTTGTTATCATCATCATGCATTTGGTTTGGTAGGATCATGGTCTTTGTTTTGCTTTTCTTTAAAGCATCACTGTCCTCCTTCCTCCCACTTTGGCCAGACAGAACCCAAGGCTTGAGCTCAAACCCACCAGCTTTTAGGATTCGTTCCACATTTGCTGTGATGATTCTCAACTGGTCGAGGCTGTTGTGAGATGTGAGGATGTCGTCAACATAGCTATCTTTCTGGAGTACTTGCTGCTCATCCTTGATGTGGGTAAAAGAAGGAAGATTAGCAGTCTCACGCATTGCCAACTGTGCAATGCACCCCGCAGGTTTGTCTCCGATGTTCACTCTTGTGATAGCATACTCTCCCAGCTCCTCGTCCTCGGAATCTCGCCAGAGGAATCTGTGTAAGTGTACTTCACGGTCCTCCAACCAGACTGAGTTATACATCTTCTTTATGTCTCCCAGAGCAGCATAGATTCCGCCTCTGAATCTGAGGAGGACGGTGCGAATTTGGTTGAGGACGTCTGGTCCTTTCATCAGCAAATCATTTAAGCTGACACCATTGCACTTTTGGCTGCTGTTCCACACTAGTCTCACTGGGGTCGTGACAGAGTGGGGGTTTGGAGCAATAAGGTGACTCACATACCACACTGGTCCCTTCCAGTTTGCAATCATGTCTTCGGACAATTTGATTGCAGCCTTTCGGTCCACCATGTCGTGCACCTGAGCTGTGTAGGCACTTTTCCATTCAGGTTCTCTGGATAGCTGCCTCTCCGTCCTGAGAAATGTGGCTTCCACTGTCCTTTTATTATTTTGTAGAGAAGCTGGGTCTTCCAACCAAGGATAGCTAGCATGCCAATGTGGGTCTTTACTGTGACGGTCTCCTGTTACGTAGGTGAGGCCTTCCCTTACCACTTCGAGCTCTCTCTCTTCAGCAAGGGTCATTTCTTTTCCTCCTGGCTGGCAGTTTCCACAGCGGCAACCCCCGTACTTTGGCTCGCATGCTGCTCCAATGCTATCCCACTTCCACCAATCCAAGAAGTCCCGATTGGCGGTTGATGTACGTGACTTCTGGACTTTGACGGCGACCTGTCCGTTTGGTGAAAGTTCCTCAGGGACTGCGTCGGTGAGCTCCTCATACTTTAAAGCAGCTGCTCTCATTGATCTAGCGAAGGGTGTTTTGGAGTTGTGGGCTGACATGGTAAGCTTCTCAAACAGCTCAGGATGACAACCTCCAACAGTCTTTCCCAGTGGTCCATCCCACAGAATGAGATCTCCAACAGTTCTAATCCTCTGAGGCGCTAGCTGACCTTCTCTGTGGCTTATGAGCAAATGTATCTCTTTTGGTCTCACAAGTTCCTCAAGTGGGACGTCTGGAAATAACTTTTGCAGCTGCTGTGGTGTCACATGTTTGTGAACATCTGCAATGCTGTCCAATCCATAACAAACTAACTGGTGCGACTTGAGTATGCCCTTGGGAGTCTTGACTCGGATCTTTAGAAGGTAGCGCCTCGTCTCTACGTGGACCTTCATCCCCCCCAACTCCATGGACGATAAGCGTGATTTCTTCACTCCTAAGGTTCAGTCTACTCGCAGCCTTGTGAGTTATGTAGTTGGTATCTGAAGCCAAGTCAATTAATGTCCCAACCTTTTGTCCAGCATTTGCTACGACCTCCAGAAGCATCATAATCACTGGATGCTCTTGCAGTCCACCTTCCTTTAGGAGGCTTGGCTGATGCTTTGCAGTGTTGAAGGCTCTTGATGCAGTGTTGGAGAACACATCTCGGCATTGTTTTGCCAACTCTGGTGGAAGTTTGCTAAAAAAACTCCTCCACTGTATATTTCTTCTTGCCTTTATCTTCCCCTGGACCAAATTTACTCCTTCTCTGATCCACACTGCTTTTCCTTATTTCATAATTGGGGCACAGATAAAAATGATGCTCAGGAGTCTGTTCATCCTTGCAGATTTGATTTTTACACAGATATGCAGGTTTGCAGTATGAACCATCATCATGAACTTCAAGACACTTTTTGCATGCTCCCAACTTCTTTACTGCAGCTCTTTTCTCTGTCAGCTTTAGCCCTCGAAACTGCTTGCAAAAGTACAGCTTCCTTTTATGCTTTTCGTCCCCACAGACTACACAACTTGTGTGGTCATTTCCTGACTTGGTAGACTTGGTTCTGGCATGTCTTGGTTCAGTCCGAGTTTCCTTTCTGCTCGGCTCCTCGTCCCTCAGTTGCTCGAGCTGTTCGTATATGCTCTCCTGCTCTTTGAGAAATGACAAGAGACTGTCAAACCGTTTCTCTGATGCCACAGCATTCCTCTTGTCAGCTACATAAACCAGCCATTCCTTCTTGAGGGTTTCTGGAAGCTTGGTTTCAATTGATTTTGTCAACAGTGGATTTTTAATAGCGCCTGTGTCTCTGAGATCGCTCAAGTCCTTAAGCGCCTTTTCCACAGCTTGAATTAATTCCACTATTTTACGTGGCTGATGTCCTCTGACAGGTGGGATTCTCTGAAGCTCCTCCACTATCTCAATAGCAATAGCTGTTTGATTTCCAAACCGGTTCTCTAGGACACGAAAGATATCATCTGCAGTGTTATAACTTGTGAGGTGGAGGTCTCTTGTAAGTTTGTCCTCCAGACTGTCCAGCAATTGAACCTTCTTCACCTCATTTGATCCAGTGGGTTCACCTTGCTTTTACGGTGCTTCCCAATCCTTCCTCCATCTATAAAAGTCACACTTGTTTCCAGTAAACGTAGGAAGGGCTGTGGGTCTCAGTCTGATGACTGGTGAAGGATAATTGAAAGCATTCGCCGCTTGTGCTAATCCTTCAGCGTCCTTCTTTATTCTTGCCTGTATGAAGTCAGCCTTCCTGGAAACCAGCTTGGGGACGAGAAGCTCGAGTGTTTTTAGGTGTTTCTGGAAGCTCTCTTGCCCATCCAGAGGGACCCAACGTTTCCACCGACTGTACGTCTCCTTTGCAGTCTCTACCAGTTTCTGCAGGTGGTTAAGCATGAATTTATATGCTTCTTGGTTGCTATTTGATGGTGCGGTGGCAGCAGCAAGTTCACATGCACCATCTGCTGTCTGTAGTGAGGTGGATAATTCAACATTTCCAAAGTTTGCCCATAGAGTGTCCTGGATTAGCCCTTTGACCTTTTTTAGTTTCGACTCACACTCCTTTGCAGTCTTTGTCAGGTCGGCTTTTTGCTGTTCAGTTAACAGTTTCCTCATCTGCGTCCAGCTCCGACTCCAGCTCTGCAATGAGTCCAGCCTCCACATCGTCATTGGCTTCCAGGACTTTTTCGGCCTCCTGCACAAGTTTGTTGAAATTGTTCCTGAGCTCCTCTTCAGACATTTCTTCATGGTTCCTAATGATGCTGTTAACAAGGCGAGAGAATGCCCGTTTTGCTGTTGTCCTCTCCACCTTGAGCTGCTCAGCTGACTTTCCAGTAACTTCATCAGCCATGTTTTATCTTGACTTAACTGTCTCTTTTCCCGGTTTCCAGATCTCCTGTTCACAACCGTTTTTCACTGTCAAGTCTTCTGTTTTTGCAGATTCCCCGCTTGAAAGGGATTTGATTTATCTACCCCGAAATGATGAACTGGATTCACTCAGACCAAACACTTCTTTTCCACCTTTTATTTTCTCCTCCGTTTATTTTGGAAGATTAGTCTTTAGCAGTTTTAGCAGTTTTACCAGGTTTTACCAGGTGAAAAACCGGCTGCCAATCGGGTCTGTAGATAATCAGTCCTGCTTGCCTTTTCTGGCTATCGCAACAGTCTTTTCGGACAGTCCTTTCGATTTACTGTTCAAGCTTTGCCGCCCGCAAGTCTCTTCTATCTTCTTCACTGGCTTCTGGTGCTGTGTGCCCTTTTGACCACCAGGCAGAACTCGGCAGGCTGGGGTTCCGCCCACTTTAATTACTGTCTCGTGATTTCAATTTAGCATTTCTCTGCACCTGTTCTTTTATTTCAGTTTGACTTGACAGTCATTCATGATTGGGACACATTCACGGCCCTTCCATAGAGCCACGTTCATACCTGATCGAAGTGGACGGAGTCATCTACAGACGCAACCATGAACACATCCTCCCAGTGAAGGAACCGCGTCCTCCGACTCAATGTCCTGATGTACCGCCTCTTGTGTTCGAATTCTCAGTTGGTCCAGCTTCCCCACCTCCAACCGTTGCTTCTACCACGGGTTCCCCGCGTCGGTTGGCACCTGGCTCACCAAGGTCATCTCCCACCGGGCCCGTCGGTTTACTGGTTGTGCCACCACTCCCCTCCCCAGTCTGTTCTCCAGCGAAAGGAGGTGAGGCGGCCTCTTACCACACGAGGGCTGGACGGGTTTGGCGGCCGCCCGTTAGATATGGGGATTATGTGTAACTTTGCTAGTATATTGTTAACATTTCTTTATATTGTTTAAGCCACTGCCGTTTCTTTATTTCCAACAAGAAGAGATGTAGATTGGCTATTGCATATAAGCGAATCATAGTGTTTGTTAGTAGTAGCCCCACCAAGTACATGTTTTATAATAGTTAGAGCCTGCCTACATCAGGCAGTAGATGTAACAGCTCGGAGCTGAAATGTACTGTAGATCCAATGCTATGAGTGCTTTAATAAAAATGTGTTGTACCTTAACGTGTGGTTGAGTCACTTAGTTACACACCTTATGGAAACATAGAAAATAGATGCAGGAGTAGGCCATTCAGCACTTTGGGCCAGCTCCGCCATTCAATACGATCATGGCTTAATATCCAAAATCATAGCCTGTTCCAGCTTTTTCCCCGTATCCCTCGATTCCCTTAGCCCAATGAGCTAACTCTAACTGGAGTGGGAGGGGGAGGGAGAGTTGAAGTGCTGAGCCACCGGGAGGTCAGGTTGGTTATTGCGGACCGAGCGGAGGTGTTCGGTGAAACGATCGCCCAACCTACGCTTGGTCTCACCGAACTCCCGGTGGCTCAGCACTTCAACTCCCCCTCACATTCCCAATCCGACCTCTCTGTCCTGGGTCTCCTCCATTGCCAGAGTGAGCAACACCAGAAATTGGAGGAACAGCACCTCATATTCCGCCTGGGCAGCTTGCATCCTGATGGCATGAATGTTGAATTATCCCAATTTTGCTAGCCCTTGCTGTCTCCTCCCCTTCCTTAACCCTCGAGCTGTCTCCTCCCATCACCCCCCCCCCTCCCCGCCCTCGGGCTCTTCCTCCTCCCCTTTTTCCTTCCTTCTCCCCTCCCACCCCTCATCAGTCTGAAGAAGGGTTTCGGCCCGAAACGTCGCCTATTTTCTTCACTCCATAGATGCTGCTGCACCCGCTGAGTTTCTCCAGCAATTTTGTGTACCATGACTCTTTAGGGATAGGTTTAGTGGCTCTTGAAAGAGCCTTAGACTGAGTTTCGGCCCTCGAGCCAGCACCGCCATTTAATGTGATTGGCTGCTCATCCCCAATCAGTTTTCCTGCCTTCTCCCCAAGAGCCCTATTTTTTTAGAGCTCTAGCTCTCTTTGAAAGCATCCAGAGAACCGGCCTCCACTGCCATCTGAGGCAGATAATTCCAGACTTTTGTACACAGTTGAATTATGTTGATGTCATTTAGACATAAACTTTACTCTGTTGGCCGGTTTTCTTGGGCAGTACAGCTTGGATATTGGGCAGAACACCACCCTGGGCAATGGTGACCCCACCCAACAGCTTGTTGAGTTCCTCATCGTTGCGGATGGCAAGCTGTAGGTGGCGGGGGATGATCCTGGTCTTCTTGTTGTCGCGAGCCGCGTTCCCCGCCAGTTCTAAAATCTCCGCTGTCAGGTACTCGAGCACCGCCGCTAAATAAACCGGAGCGCCAGCACCAATGCGCTCAGCATAGTGACCAAAGATTATAGCTCCTCTAGTATATTTGATAGTGACCTTTCCGTAACAGTCGATGGATTCGACCAACAGGGAATTGCAAGCCAGCTCAGGAGGAACGGCTTAGATTTGGCGCGCCCTTTCCCGCTAGTTTTACCTCGTCCTGATATTTTCGCTCTCCGCAGAAATGGAATGAACGCAAATCTGCGGTCGCAGCTCCTTTTATCTTCAGTAGACCAAACACGCTGGAGAAACTCAGCGGGTGAGGCAGCATCTATTGAGCGAACGAAATAGGCAACCTTTCGGATCAAGACCTTTTTATATTGTCGTCACAGATAGAAGTTGGAACCGTTTTTAATTGGTCAATTGTATCCTTATTGTTTCTGATTGGCCTTTCATAGCCGAATAAAAGAGAAATGATTTTAAATTTCAACCAATGGTAATCGTGATAATATCTATCCCTAATTAGCATATGGTATCAATCCGAGAAGTTGACACGTTCTCTTTCTTCGACGTCATCTGTCCAGCTGATTATTTCTAGCGGTATTTGATTTTACTTCAGGTTCCATTTTGCACATCCAATTAAATTAAGTTGCTTAATGGACCATAAAGGAAATCCGTTTCCTCGGGATTAGGCACAATGATAATGCATTGTAGTAGCGTGTCAACCTACATCTGTGTAGAGAATGGCCGGATGACATTTTTTCATGCAATGTTGAATCTCTAGAACTTTCTCCCCATAGCGTGTTGTGGAGGCGAGGGTATTTGAAGAAGCGGGAGATTTTTTTCACAACTAAAGAAGTAAATCAAGGAATAAAAAGCAATGGAGGTATGGCGTAGAAGAGGCGATGAGTTCCAGGGTAGATCATTTATGACAATATTAAATGATGTGGTAGACTTCAGGGATCGAGTGATGGGCAAATTTGGGCCCTATGTCTGAGGACATTTTAATAAGTGTTTTAATTGAAGCACTTAGAAAGCATTTTAAAACTATTGCTATGTGTTGAATGTTGATGTGTGATTGTGCAGTGTGTCTGTGAAATGCGTGTGTGGTATTGATGTGTGCTGCTTATGTTTGATTGTGTCCCTTTTTAAAAAAGCTACTGTAATGCAAATTGCCCCTGGGCCCGAATAAAGTGCTTTGAGGAAGAATTGAAGGATGTGCTGGCTCTGGAGAGGGTCCAGAGGAGGTTTACAATAATTATTCCAGGAATGAGTGGGTTATCATATGATGAGCGTTTGACAGCACTGAGCCTCTACTTGCTGGAGTTTAGAAGGTTGAGGTGGGGGGTGGGGGGACCTCATTGACTTACAGAATAATGAAAGGCATTGAGCGGATGTGGAAAGAATGTTTCCACTGGTGCGAGAGTCCAGGACCAGAGGTCACAGCCTCAGAATTAAAGCGCAATCTTTTAGAAAGATGGTGAGGAGGAACTTCTTTAGTCAGAGGGTAGTTAACCTGTGTAACTCATTGCCACCGAGTCAAATCAGTAGATCAAGGCAGAGATAGACAAATTCTTGATTAGAACGGGTGTCAATGGTTACAATACAATACAATTTATTTGTTATCATTTGAACCTCTTGAGGTTCAAACGAAATTTGGTTTCTGCAGTCATACACACAAGAAAAAGAACCAAGACACAACACAATTTACACAAACATCCATCATAGTGAATCTCCTGCTCACTGTGATGGAAGACAAAGTCTTATCTCTCCCCATGCACTCCTCCCGATGGTTATGGGGAGAAGGCAGACCATAGTTCCTTTTGTGTTAAAATAGTAATGGAAAAGGGCAGGACTGCTCCATGAGCTGAAGTTACAAAGTGCGGCAAAGTGACTGTTAATGGTATTAAACAGAAGCGTAGAAATATTGGTTGGAGTTTGTTGTTTGAGGGAAAAGGGACGTCTGGTTGGTGAGACAGTGATGTGCATCTTTCTGTTGGAGTAAGACGAAAGGCCAGTAGGAAGATGCAATGCTGGGGACCAAAACTACGGAGTCTCTGGTCAGAAAAGAAGGAAGGAGGAATGGTCAGGTACAGGCAGCTGGGACCATATCAGCCCCCGGAGGACTGTAGGTGAAGTACAGGAGGGTTTAATAGGGGTGTGAGATATCTTTGGCAGAGAAGATTAAGAAGAATCCAAAATAAACCTTCAGGGTATTTTAACAAAAAAAAAGACTAACTAGGGAGAATAGTATAAGGGAAACATCTACTAGTGGAGCTACAATTTTTATCAGGGAGGAAATGTGAAGATGATGGAACTGGGAAAAATAATGAGGAATCTGGCAGATAGTCTGCATTACTGTATTGGACCTAATGGACATTTTAAAATGTATGACAAATGAAAGAATTGGGGTGGGGATGGGGGAATTGGGCACAGAGGATAGACCTCATCTTACCCAGTTGCCAAAAAATGTACCTCCACTTCCTATTCTCATACTGACCTTTCTGTATTGGGCCTCCTCCACAGTCAGAGTGTGGCCAGATGCAAATTGGATGAACAGCACCTCATATTTCGCTGTGGCAGCTTACAACCCAGCGGTAGGAATATTGATTTCTCTAATTTTAAATAAGCCCTTGCATTCCCTCTCTCTCTCCATCTCTCCTCCGCCCCAATTATAGAAACATAGAAAATAGGTGCAGGAGTAGGCCATTCGGCCCTTCGAGCCCGCACTGCCATTCAATATGATCATGGCTGATCATCCAACTCAGTATCCTGTAACTGCCTTCTCCGTACTTCCTGATCCCATTAGCCACAAGGGCCACAACTAACTCCCTCTTAAATATAGCCAATTAACTGGCCTCAACTATCTTCTGTGGCAGAGAATTCCAGAGATTCACCACTTATCCGACTAGTTTCATTGTCGTCCTGATTATTTTCATTGTTTGTATCCCCTCGTTATCACCTTTTCTACATTGTGGAAACTTTTTGAATCTCTCCCTGCACTGGAGACCCGACCTTTTCTCGTCGGGTCTCAGTCGTCGTTGAGGCCGCAACGAGGAGCGGCCTCCAACAGGAAGAGACCGGGGACTCAGGTGTCGACTCACCGTTGCCGTCGCGGAGCTGGCCGAGTCCGGAGCGGTGGAGGAGCGCTGCTGCTGCTGCTGATGCTGTTGCTGCTGCTGCTGCTGCTGCTGCTGCTGCTGCCGGAGAGTCGGAGGCTCTCTACAGGTCTGTGGACGACGGCGCCGGGAGCCCACGCCTCCCTGGGGGGAGACCGCTTTTCGGGGCTTCTGCGGCGGCGACTTCTCCCGCCCGAGTTGCGGGGTCGAAGAGCTCCTGGAGCGGGGCCTGACACCACTGCCCCGCGCGGCTGGAATGGCCGCGGACTCTGCGAGCGCACGCCGGGGTCTCTAACACCAAGACCCGGTGTGCGACCTCGCACCACCCGGCTTTAATGGCCGCGGGACAATCGCCATCGCCAGCCGGGGGCTATGACTTTGACTCTGACATCGGGGGGGGGGGGAGAGTGCAGTGGAGAGAGAAGTTTATTTGGCCTTCCATCACAGCTATGTGATGGATGTTTATGTTAAATGTAATTATGTTGTGTCTGGGGTCTATTTGTGTGTAATGTATGGCTGCAGAAACGGCATTTCGTTTGGACCTCCAGGGGTCCAAATGACAATTAAATTGACTCTTGACTCTCTCTCTTGACTCTTGTGGGCTCCACCTTTCCATGATCGCCTTGTCAGAAGGAGCAAAGGCGGTGAGCCAATACACCAGCTCCATGTAAAGATCCTGTGAGTGCAAACAAAAGAAACCGAAAATCCAACAGTTCTTTTCAGAACCACCCACATTTTCATCAAATAATCTTACTAATATTTTGACAATTAATTTAAACACAGATGTTGTTCTCAAGATTTCTGCTTCAGATTTAATAACCTCTTTTTTTTCACATTTAAGCATACGCTGTTCGGGATATCACCGATGTAGCTGTAGAATTCCTGCCCCTGAAACACCATGGAAAGTACTAAAATTATTTCTCTGTATTTGTGTCTTTGTCATCTCATTTAATGACAATTTCAAGCCGATAATTGGGGGAAAAACATCTCCGTGCTTGCTGCTGCTGGCCATTTGATTGCTGTAGTGAATTACAGTGTGTTAAAAGTTGCATACCCCTCCCCTCCACCCGTTTTGTAACTGCCCTGATTCCCACTACAATTCGAGATGGAAATGAATTCACAGTCCTTTTACAAAAGAACTATGCAGTAAAAACAAGGGACTCCACTCGTTGGGTCAGGCAGCATCTCAGGAGAAGATGGACAGGTGATGTTTCGGCTCGAGAACCTTCTGCACGCTAGACAGTATCTCCCTCACTGCAGCTTATGAAGATCAGCCCGTCCGTAATCTGCAGCTGTTTACATGTTGACCGTTTACATGTTGACATGCAAAAATGAGCAGCTTCATAAGTATTTCTACCTCAGAACTTTGTAAAATTGGGGCTGTGAGCAAATCCACTACCTGTCATTTCGACGCGGTTCCTACAAAGTTTTTAAAGAATGTTTTTAACAGTTTATCCAGTTTTGTTCTTACAAATGTAAACATCCCCATTGAGACTGGAATTTTCCCAGATACTTATAAAACTGCTGTTGTAAAGCCTCTGTTAAAGAAACCAAATTTAGATAGTGGGCTACTGAGTAATTACAGACACATTTCAAATTACCCTTTACCAGCAAGGTCTGAGAAAGTGGTATTCAACCAAAAACAACACTTTCTGAATCAAAATGACATAATAGAGTAATTTCAATCTGGTTTCAGAGCAAATTACGTAGAAAATAGAAACATAGAAAATAGTAGTAGGCCATTCGGCCCTTCAAGCCTGTACCACCATTCAATATGATCATGGCTGATCATCCAACTCAGTATCCTGTACCTGCCTTCTCTCCATACCCCCTGATACCTTTAGCCACAAGGACCACATCTAACTCCCTCTTAAATATAGCCAATGAACTGGCCTCAACTACCTTCTGTGGCAGAGAATTCCAGAGATTTACCACTCTCTGCGTGAAAAATGTTTTTCTCATCTCGGTCCTAAAAGATTTCCTCCTTATCCTTAAACTGTGACCAACTGAGCACTGAGACTGCCCTGATAAAAATAGTAAGTGACCTTAGAGTTAGCACTGATGAGGACAAAGTCTCAGTGCTGATCCTCTTAGACCTCACAGCAGCTTTTGACACCAGAGATCACAGTATTCTTATAGATCGCCTAGAAAACTGGGTAGGCCTGTCAGATCAGGTACTAAGTTGGTTCCAATCATATATAAGTGGAAGGAAGTACTTTGTTAGCCTTGGGGACTATGTGTCACAGCTGCATGATATATTCTTTGGCGTAGCACAAGGTAGCTGATTTGGCCTATTACTCTTTGCCTTCTATATGTTGCTGCTAGGAGGAGTTATCAGACATGTTCTAAGTTATGCCGATGACACTCAGTTATACCTTTCTGTCGAACCCACTGATGCAAATGCCTTAAGTTCTTTGACCTCCTACCGATAAAAAATGGGTGAATGCTAACTTCTTTAAACTCAATGATGACAAGACAGAAATGTTATTACTTGGATCAAAACCCAAGAGAGAGAGATGTTACTCGATGTACAGGGTCTTGGTGAGACCACACCTGGAGTATTGCGTGCAGTTTTGGTCTCCAAATCTGAGGAAGGACATTATTGCCATAGAGGGAGTGCAGAGAAGGTTCACCAGACTGATTCCTGGGATGTCAGGACTGTCTTATGAAGAAAGACTGGATAGACTTGGTTTATACACTCTAGAATTTAGGAGATTGAGAGGGGATCTTATAGAAACTTACAAAATTCTTAAGGGGTTGGACAGGCTAGATGCAGGAAGATTGTTCCCGATGTTGGGGAAGTCCAGGACAAGGGGTCACAGCTTAAGGATAAGGGGCAAATCCTTTAAAACCGAGATGAGGAGAACTTTTTTTCACACAGAGAGTGGTGAATCTCTGGAACTCTCTGCCACAGAGGGTAGTTGAGGCCAGTTCATTGGCTATATTTAAGAGGGAGTTTGATGTGGCCCTTGTGGCCAAGGGGATCAGATGGTATGGAGAGAAGGCAGGTACGGGATACTGAGTTGAATGATCAGCCATGATCATATTGAATAGCGGTGCAGGCTCGAAGGGCCGAATGGCCTACTCCTGCACCTAATTTCTATGTTTCTATGATAAACTGGGAAATTTGACTGCTGATGTCAAACAAGTTGACGTGGATAAGCTTTTCCTACTGAGAGTAGGGAAGATTCAAACAAGGGGACATGACTTGAGAATTAAGGGACAGAAGTTTAGGGGTAACATGAGGGGGAACTTCTTTACTCAGAAGTGGTGGCTGTGTGGAATGAGCTTCCAGTGAAGGTGGTGGAGGCAGGTTCGTTTTTATCATTTAAAAATAAATTGGATAGTTATATGGACGGGAAAGGTATGGAGGGTTATGGTCTGAACGCAGGTGTATGGGACTAGGGGAGAATACGTGTTCGGCACGGACTAGAAGGGTCGAGATGGCCTGTTTCCGTGCTGTAATTGTTATATGGTTATATGTTTGAGAAGTCACAAGCTTGGGGGTAAAAATTGACAATTATCTTAATCTTAAATCTCACATGATAACGTAACACAGTGTGCTTTCTATCACCTTAGAAATATTGCTAAAGTAAGGCCTTTCTTAACTCAACATGACAGTAAAAAACTCATACATGCTTTTATATTATGCAGACGATTACTGTAATGCCTTATTTACCGGTCTGCCTTCAAAATCTACCAACAAGTTACAGCTCATTCAAAATGCCGCTTTTAGCAAATACCAAGAAAAGGGAACATATCACCCCAGTATTATACTCCCTTCATTGACTCCCTATGAGATCCAGGATAGACTATAAAGTCCTCCTTGTTGTCGATAAAGCCCTAAATGGCTTAGGAGCCGCATATTTTACAGAGTCCCTCCTTACCTATGCCCCTACTAGAGCGCATAGGTCTTCCAATGCCGGCCTGTGGCTGTCAATGCCACAGCAATAAGAAAATTGGTGAAGCAGCCTTTTTCAATTACGTCCCCAAGCTGTATAATACCTGACCCAGGGTGATGAGAGATGCCCATTCAGTTGACATTTTTAAATGGCAGCTAAAAACTTATCTTTTCAATCAAGCTTTTAACTGACTTTACTTCTTCTGATGACATTGTAAAAATTATCTTTATTCTCTGATATTTATCTCAGCATACTCTTCAACAGCTTGTGTACTCATATAGTATATGGGACTGTATTTGACCTCAGTGTTTTTGTTTTTTGTCGTTTTACACTCTCAATTTTGTATTTTATATTTTTTAATAAATCTGTGGTTAATAAATCTATTAACTGTCTTTGTCCTCATTGTTTTAAATTGTATTTTGTATAGACCTGTGTTTTTGTGGAAAGCACTTTGGGTTGCATTCAATTACATGAAAAGTGTTATACAAGTTATTATTATTATTATTATCGCTACTAATAGACGCCCAGAAACCGTTTATTGGTTCATTCTGTTCCCAAATGAAATAAATTTGATGAATGGCATTCCCATAAACTGTCGGTATGTTAACTTGTATGAAAATATATATCTATATATTAACTGCTTTGCCATTTTATTTTAATATTTAGTTTAATTTAGAAATACAGTGCGGAAACATGCTCGTCGAACCGCATTGACCAGCAATCCATGTACACTGGCACTATCCCACACACGAGGGACAATTTGCAATTTATAGAAGCTAATTAACCTACAAACGTGGAGTGTAGGAGGAAACCGAAGTACCTGGAGAAAACCCACGCACCCACAGCAGAAGAAAACTGTGAATGATACCAAGACTGAGGAGGGACTAAAATCAAAATTGTGGAGGGGGCAGAATGTCGGCAGAGAAGAAAAGAAAAAAACAAATTAACTATAGAATAAAAAAATACAGTACAATACCATTGTGGAAAAATAATGCATGCGGGAACTGGAGCAGCAGCTGAATGGCCTCAGGACCTTCTGGGCAAACGAGAGCTTCCAGCACCGACAGTGAGGTAGTCACACCGAGATTATAGGAAGAAAGAAGGTGGGTGACGATGAGGAAGGGAATTAAATGTGGAGTGCAGGAGACCCCAGTGGAACACCAGGATAGTTATCTCCAATTTCTTTCCAGTACCTCGTGCTAGTGAGGGTAAGAATAGAAAGATATGGGAGATTGATGTGTGGCAGAGGAGTTGGTGCAGGGGGCCCGGATTTAGATTTCCTTCTGGAGCATCACTGAGATCCCTTAACTGGAGCAATATCGGCAGGTGACCTTTACAAAATTGGGAGGGGGAGGGACAGGGTTGCATCTTAAAGTTGGTATGGAGGGTGGTGAGAGAAACGGACCACATATAGGCTGGCAGGAGTGGAGGTTGGTGCTACGTATGCTACCTGAGTTTAGGGCATAGGAGGTTTGTGAGATTGGGACATTTTATTACTAAAACCTGGTTAAGAGAGGGGGGAGGCAGCTCAATGTGGGATATATGCACAATTACAGGACAGTCATAACAATAGGTGTGAACAAAACATACCATTACATAAATTTAACATAAGTTGACTCCTCCAGGAGGGTGTGATGGAGGTAAAAAAACGGAGGACAGAATAGGCATGAGAAAGGCAGAGAGAGTGGAAGGATGGTGTAAACTACGTATTTCCCAATATTTACTCGGAAAATCATAGAATGAAATGTTAAGAAGGGTTGCAGTTTCTCAAGAGGGCAACACATCAGCGGGCAACAGTTGATCTAGTCTTGGGAAATTGGGACGGGTAAGTGAATGAAGTGTTTGTGGTGGAGCCTTTTGGGGCGAGACACCATGGGGGAGCAGACCCAACGGGTAGCACTTGGTGCGAGTGCACAACTAAAATAGACCATTAAACATATATCTAACATTAACGACGACTGCACGACTAGTGACCACTGTTCGATTAGCTTTAAGAGAGGGCCCATGTGTTAAAATGCTAAGAGTAGGAAGGAACAGCAAATGCTGGTTTACATAGAAACATAGAAACAGAAATTAGGTGCAGGAGTAGGCCATTCGGCCCTTCGAGCCTGCACCGCCATTCAATATGATCATGGCTGATCATCCAACTCAGTATCCCGTACCTGCCTTCTCTCCATACCCTCTGATCCCCTTAGCCACAAGGGCCACATCTAACTCCCTCTTAAATATAGCCAATGAACTGGCCTCGACTACCCTCTGTGGCAGAGAGTTCCAGAGATTCACCACTCTCTGTGTGAAAAAAGTTCTTCTCATCTCGGTTTTAAAGGATTTCCCCCTTATCCTTAAGCTGTGACCCCTTGTCCTGGACTTCCCCAACATTGGGAGCAATCTTCCTGCATCTAGCCTGTCCAACTCCTTAAGAATTTTGTAAGTTTCTATAAGATCCCCTCTCAATCTCCTAAATTCTAGAGAGTATAAACCAAGTCTATCCAGTCTTTCTTCATAAGACAGTCCTGACATCCCAGGAATCAGTCTGGTGAACCTTCTCTGCACTCCCTCTATGGTAATAATGTCCTTCCTCAGATTTGGAGACCAAAACTGTACGCAATACTCCAGGTGTGGTCTCACCAAGACCCTGTACAACTGCAGTAGAACCTCCCTGCTCCTATACTCAAATCCTTTAGCTATGAAAGCTAACATACCAAAGATAGACCAAAAATGCTGGAGTAAATGCTGGAGGCAAAGATCTCTGGAGAGATGAATGGGTGAGATTTTGGGGTAAGGCTAACTTCGAGGATATGAGAGAAAGTCTCGCTCAAGTTGATAGGAGCAGGTTATTTGAGGGGAAAGGAATATCAGCTAAGTGGGATGTTTTTGAAAGTGTGCTGAAGGTTCACCAGACTGATTCCTGGGATGTCAGGACTTTCATATGAAGAAAGACTGGATAGACTCGGTTTGTACTCGCTAGAATTTAGAAGATTGAGGGGGGATCTTATAGAAACTTAAAAAATTCTTAAGGGGTTGGACAGGCTAGATGCAGGAAGATTGTTCCCGATGTTGGGGAAGTCCAGAACAAGGGGTCACAGTTTAAAGATAAGGGGGAAATCTTATAGGACCGAGATGAGGAAAACATTTTTCACACAGAGCGTGGTGAATCTCTGGAATTCTCTGCCACAGAAGGTGGCTATATTTAAGAGGGAGTTAGATGTGGCCCTTGTGGCTAAAGGGATCAGGGGGTATGGAGAGGTACAGGATACTGAGTTGGATGATCAGCCATGATCATATTAAATGGCGGTGCAGGCTCGAAGGGCCGAACGGCTTACTCCTGCACCTATGTTCTATGTTTCTATAAGCTCACGTTATGCACGTCCCTGTTAGAGTGAAGGACAAGGCAGGCAAACGTAAGGAAGTTTAGATGGTGAGGGAAATTGAGGCATTGGTCAAGAATAAGAAAAACACATGGGACAGGTATAGGCAGCAGGGATCAAGTATATTCCTGGAGGAACAAAGAACCAAAGTAAAAAAGGGAATCAGAAGGGGAAAAAGGGGCCACTTCCGGTAAATAGTATTATGGGCAATCCCAAGAGATTTTAGGGGGGAAAGGATAACTAGGGAGAGAGTAGGACCCTTCAGAAATCAAAGTGGTCAACTCGGTGTGGAGCCACAAGGGTTGGCAATTCCTCAATAAAGTAAAAAAAAAGGAGGACAAATGAATTTGGGACAGTCAATAGAAATATCTTGAGAGCAATCAGTCTTATGATCGAAGAGTTGCTGAACGTACTATAATCTGTGAAGGTAGACCAATCTCCAGGGCCTGATCAGAAATATCCGAGAACATTGTGGGAAACCAGAGAGGAAATAGCGGAAGTTGTAGTTGAAATTTATGAGTCGTCTTGTGGGCAGATGCGTAGCAGATGCAGTACAACATAGATAAATGTGAGGTTATCCACTTTGGTGGCAAAAACAAGGGGGCAGATTATTATCACAATGGGGTTAGGTTCGGTAAGGGGGAGGTGCAGCGAGACCTGGGTGTCCTTGTACACCGGTCACTGAAAGTTGGCGTGCAGGTACAGCAGGCAGTGAAGAAAGCCAATGGAATGTTGGCCTTCATAACAAGCGGATTTCAGTATAGGAGTAAAGAGGTTCTTCTGCAGTTGTATAGGGCTCTGGTAAACCAATATATAGAGTATTGTGTACAGTTTTGGTCTTCTAATTTGAGGAAGGATATCCTTGTAATTGAGGCAGTGCAGCGTAGGTTCATGAGATTGATCCCTGGGATGGCGGGACTGTCATATGAGGGAAGATTGAAAAGACTAGGTTTGTATTCACTGAAGTTTAGAAGGATGAGGGGGATCTTATAGAAACATATACAATTATAAAAGGACTGGACAAGCTAGATGCAGGAAAAATGTTCCCAATGTTGGGCGAGTCCAGAACCAGGGGCCACAGTCTTAGAATAAAGGGGAGGCCATTTAAGACTGAGGTGAGAAAAAACGTTTTCACCGAGAGAGTTGTGAATTTGTGGAATTCCCTGCCTCAGAGGGCAGTGGAGGCCAAATCACTGGATAGATTTCAGAGAGAGTTAGATAGAGCTCCAGGAGCTAATGGAATCAAGGGATATGGGGAGAAGGCAAAGGAGGTAAAGGAACCACTTGGAGGTAGTGATCATAATATGATTAATTTTAATCTGCAATTTGAGAAGGAGAAGGTTAAATCGGAAGTGGCAGTGATGCAGCTGAACAAAGGGGATTATGAAGTTATGAGAGAGGAGCTGGCCAAGGTAGACTGGAAAGGGATACTAGCAGGAATGATGGTGGAACAGCAATGGCAGGAATTTCAGGGCATAATCCGGAAGACACAGGATCATTTCATTCCAAAAAGGAAGAAATATTCTAAGGGGAGTAGGAGGCAACCATGGCTGACAAGAGAAGTTAGGGGTAGAATAAAACTAAAATAAAAGATGTATTACACAGCAAAGAGTAGCCAGAAGCCAGAGGATTGGGAAACTTTCATAGGACAACAGAAGGAAACAAAACGGGCAATACGGGCTGAAAAGATGAAGTATGAAGGGAAGCTGGCCAGGAATATAAAGAAGGACAGTAAAAGCCTATTTAGATATGTTAAGGGAAAAAGAGTGGCAAAGTCCAATGTGGGTCCCTTGAAGGCAGACACGGGTGAAATTATTATGGGGAACAAGGAAATAGCAGAAGAGTTGAACAGGTACTTCAGATCTGTCTTCACTAAGGGAGACACAAACAATCTCCCATAAGTACTGGAGGATAGAGGATCTAAGGGGGTCGAGGAACTGAAATAAATTTTCATTAGGCAAGAAATGAAATTAATACCATATACATTAATGATTTGGAAGGGGGAATTAGGAGCAACACTAGCAAGTTTGCGAATGACAGAAAGCTGGGTGGCAGTATGAACTGTGAAGAGGATGTTAGGAGGTTGCAGGGTGACCTGGACAGATTGAGTGAGTGGGCAGGTGCATGGCAGATACAGTATAATATAGATAAATGTGAGGTTATCCACTTAATAATAATAATAATGCATTTTATTTATGGGCGTCTTTCAAGAGTCTCAAGGACACCTTACAAAATTTAGCAAATAGAGTAAAAACATGTAAGCGGAATGAAATAAATTGTACAGATCACCAGTACACAAATTAAAGACAGAATTCAATCCAAAGACAAAAATCAAAAACACAATATGAAAAGAGAGCAGCGGCAGCTAAAGCGCGCCAGCGTACACTCTCCCTTCCGGCAGCCATCTTGGACACAGAATAAAATAATCAGTTACACACAAAAAAACATCCCCCCACAATGGTTACCACTGTGGGGGAAGGCACAATGTCCAGTCCCCATCCCCAGTTCTACCGTACTCAGGCCTATTGAGGCCTCCACAGTTGCCTCTACGGAGGCCCGATGTTCCTGGCCGTTCTCGCCGGGTGGTGTTGCTACGGCGTCGGGAGAGTCCTCACAGCGGCTGGGACGGCTGGAACGGCCGATTCCCTACCGGAGTCCGTGGCTTCCTAAGCCGACAGGGCCGCGTCGGTTGGTGCTCCGAGGCCCCCGATGTTAAAGTCGGCGCCGCCGCCCGCGGCTGGCCGCTCCACAGTCCCGCAGCTCGACGGTGTTGATCACGGCGGTCTCAGCGACCCAGGCAAGGCATCGCCCGCTCCGCGATAGCGCTCCAGCGCTGTGCCGCCACCGAAGCTGAAGGTGCTGGGCGGTCCCCGCCAGTAAAACGCCGCTCCACTCCCGCTGGTAGGCCACAAGGACGGGTCGACGGTGCAACCCAGGAAAAATCTGCCTCACCGACCAGGTAGGGACCTAGAAAATAGTTTCCCCCTTCCCCCTCCCCACATAAAAAAGTCAAATTCCCCTACAAACATGGAACAACATTCACTAAAAACTAATTTAAAAAAGTGAATTGAATGGACAGCTGCTGGTTAGCAGCCGTTCCCCAAGATGGCTCCTCCCCCCGATGGGTGACTTAGGTGGCAAAAACAAGGGGCCAGATTATTATCTCAATGGCGTTAGGTTAGGTATGGGGGAGGTACAGCGAGACCTGGGTGTCCTTGTCCACCGATCACTGAAAGTTGGCGTGCAGGTACAAGTAGGCATTGGAGAAAGCATCCCACAATGGAATGTTGGCCTTCATAACAAGAGGATTTCAGTATAGGAGTAAAGAGGTTTTTCCGAAGTTGTGTAGGGTTCTGGTGAGACCACATCTGGAGTATTGTGTCCAGTTTTGGTCTCCGAATTTGAGGAAGGACATCCTTGTGATTGAGGCAGTGGTGCGTAGGTTCACGAGATTGATCCCTGGGATGGCGGGACTGTCATATGAGGAAAAATTGAAAAGACTGGGCTTGTATTCATTGGAGTTTAGAAGGATGAGGGGATATCTTATAGAAATATGTGAATTTGTGGAATTCCCTGCCACAGAGGACAGTGGAGGCCAAATCACTGGATGGATTTAAGAAAGAGTTAGATCGAGCTCTAGGGGCTAGTGGAATCAAGGGATGTGGGGAGAAGGCGGCACGGGTTATTGATTGGGGATGATCAGCCATTATCTCAATGAATGGCGGTGCTGGCTCAAAGTGCCGAATGGCCTCCTCCTGCACCTATTTTCTATGTTTCTATGTCGCCTATTTCCTTTGCTCCAGAGATGATACCTCACCCGCTGAGTTCCTCCAGCATTTTTGTCTACCTTAAATTTAGTTGCATCTCGTTGGGTAACTATGGTAGGATGAAGACTATTCCATGCTTTAATTGTGCGGGGATCTCCATGGAGCTGCCAGCATCTTTGGGTAGAAGAAATTGGGTGACATTTCAGGTAGAGACCCTTCTTTAGACTCCCTCTGGTTTTAGTGTTTTTAGTTTAATTTAAAGACACACTGCGGACACAGGCCCTTCGGCCGACCGAGTCCACGACGACCACCGATCACCAATCACCCGTACACTAGTTCTATCCCACACATTAGCGACGAAAGTCAAGAGTCAAGAGTGTTTTATTCTCTCACGCCCCAGTTAGTACAATGAAATCCTTACTTGCAGCAGCACAACAGAATATGTAAACATAGTACTCTGTAAACAATGTTCTAAATGAGAAAACAAAACAGTGTATATTTATATATGAATACTAGACTAAATAGGTATCCCTCCAGTTAAGGTGCAACCTGTCCCTTTTGTAAAGGTCATCTCTCCTCCAGAAGGGATCTCAGTGATCCAGAAACCTAAATCCCGGCCCCCTGCACCAACTCCTCTGCCACACATTAATCTCCCATATCTTTCTATTCTTACCCTCACTAGCACGAGGTACTGGGAGGAAACTGGAGATAACTATCCTGGTGTTCCACTTGGGTCTCCTGCACGCCACATTTAATTCCCTTCCTCATCGTCACCCACCTTCTTTCTTCCTATAATCTCGGTGTGACTACCTCACTGTCAGTGCTGGAAGCTCTCGTTTGCCCAGATGGTCTTGAGGCCATCCAGCTGCTGCTCCAGTTCCTGCATGCATTATTTTTCCACAATGGTATTGGACTGTATTTTTATTCTATAATCACTTTGTTTTTTGTTTCCTTCTCTGCCGACATTCTGCCCCCTCCCCAACTTTGATTCAAGTCCCTCCCTAGTCTTGGTATCATTCACAGCTTTCTTCTGCTATGGTCTATGCCTCTTGCCAAGCACAAACTATGCTGATTGCTCTGCACCCTCTTTAACCGGCAGATTCCCGCCTACACATGTCATACATTTTGCCAGGCGGCACAGTGGCACAGCGGTAGAATTATTGCATCACTGCACCAGAGACCCCGATTACAGATACTGTCTGTATTGAGTTTATACCTTCTCAGCTGCGACTGCGTGGGTTTTCTCCGGGTACTCCGGTTTCCTCCTACACTCCACGTTTGTAGGTTAATTAGCTTCTATAAATTGCAAATTGTCCCTCATGTGTGGGTTAGTGATAGAGTACATGGGTTGCTGGTCAATGCGGCTCGACAGGCATGCTTCCACACTGTATTGCTAAATTAAACTAAATATTCAAATAAAATGGTAAAGCAGTTAATATATAGATATATATTTTCATACAAGTTAACATACCGACAGTTTATGGAAATGCCATTCATCAAATTTATTTCATTTGGGAACAGAATGAAACAAGAAACATTCTGGCGTCCATTAGTAGCGATGGATAATAATAACTTTATTTGTGTAGCACTTTTCATATAATTGAATGCAACCCAAAGTGCTTTCCACAAAAAGACAGGTCTATACAAAAATACAATTTAAAACAGTGAGGTCATAGACACAACCACAGATTTATATAAAAATAAAAAAATAAAAACTGGGAATGTAAAACGACAAAAAACTAAAACACCGAGGTCAAATACAGTCCCATATATTATACTAGACTAAGAGGGACCCGTTGGGTCCCATGTTAATATGGAAGGGTTGGTCCCCCAATGCAATATTCCACCTCTCCACCAATTCCAATATTGGGGAGGGCTTTCTGGAGCGCTAGTATGGGTATTGTGGGCTGAAGGGACTGGTTTCCAGAGGGCTAGTATGGACATTGTGGGCCAAATGGATTCTTGGGGTGGCAGCTCAGTCACTCAAGCCTGATGTGCTGGCAGCTCACTCACGGCTGGTGGGCTAGCAGTTGACTCACGGCTATTCGTTTAAATTCCATTTCAAGCTGGGTGCAAGGCCACCAAATTCAAGTGCAGTTTCTTACCACTTCAAGCAGGATGCAAGGCCACCAAATGCAGGTGCTGTTTCATGCCATTTCAAGCAGGGTGCAAGACAACCAAATTGAAGTGCATTTTCATACAATTTCAAGCAGGGTGCAAGGCCACCAAATTCAAGTGCAGTTTCATGCCACTTCAAGCAGGGTGCAAGGCCACCAAATGCTGGTGCTGTTTCATGCCATTTCAAGCAGGGTGCAAGACAACCAAATTGAAGTGCAGTTTCATACAATTTCAAGCAGGGTGCAAGGCCACCAAATTCAAGTGCAGTTTCATACCATTTGAAGCAGAATAAAACCACATAAACCACTACACTCACAGTTCAGTAGACATTCAGTGTGTTCAGTTGATTCACAGCTCAGACAGACATGACCTCTCCCTCCCCCACCTTGCAGAGACTGAGCCACACCCACACTTCCGGGTTTTAAAATCCCTCCGCCCTCCCACTGGAAGGGGCGTGGCCTTCATGGCATGATTGACAGGAGAGAGATTCTCAACATTTATTTAAACACTAACACTTTTATTTTTAATTGATGGGAAGAATCCTCTGCACCTGATGAGTGGAGGGGGACTGAGTAAGATGGCCAAAAATCAGAGCCGTAAGTCATAGCGTTTTATTTAAAATCAATATACAGTGCAAACAGGAAGTTGTCAAGTTCCCACCAACAACCATTAGCGGTGCAGCAGTTCAAAGCAACAACTCCACCAACAACCATTTACAGTTCAAAGCAACCCCCCCCCACCACCAAAAACAATTTGGAGTGCAGCATTTCAAAGCACCCCCCCCCCCCTCACCAACAACCATTTACAGTTCAGCAGTTCAAAGCAACCCCCCTCCAACAACCATTTGCAGTGCAGCATTTAAAAGCATCCCCCCACCAACAAGCATTTGCAGTGCAGCATTTCAAAGCCACCACATCTTCATTTTCAAACCACATTAAGGGCACCCACAGTTGAGTAGACATGTTTACAGTGTTATTCATAGCTCAGAGAGACGTGACCCTCTCGCTTCCTCCATCTTGCAGAGACTGACTGAGGCACAACACTTCTGGGGTTTATAGTCCCTCCCCCTCCCACCAGCAGGGGCAGCAGAGAGAATCGCAACATTTTTTAAACATTAATAACTCTTTTATTTTTCATCAATGGGAAAAATCCTCCTGTCCTGCACAGCGGAGGGAGACAGCCGTAAGTGGCAGCGTTTTTTTTCTAAAACCACGAAACAGAAAAAACAGGAAGTGATCAAGATCTTACATTTAGTCTTAAGTCCTCAGTCTGGGTATATTTTGATGACCAACAGGCCTTCAACATCTTAAAGCCGCAGTCTGCAGAGCTTCTAGCCGCGGGCACGGCATTGACTTACCGACCGGAGCCTTGCCGGTGATCCCTGGAGAAGAGCTCTGACCGCTGGCCTGCAGCCTAGATCATCTTAAAGCCGCGGTCTCCGGTAGGGAAGCACCGATTCGGGACTTACCTTTCAGAAGAGGGCCTGTACATCTGGCCACCCGCAGTGGCGACTGCGGAGGTTTGTGGCCCCGACCATGGGGGAACAATGGAGGAGGACTGACTGTAATTTGTGCCTTCCACCACAGTGAATAATGCTGTGGTGGATGTTTGTGTTAAATTTTATTGTGTATTGTGTGTTCTTTTTAATTGTACCGCTGCTGGCAAGTTTATTTCACTGCACTTTATTGTGTATGTGATGAATAAATCTGAGTGATTGATTCATTGATGGTCTCATGTGTTAACACTTCAGATATTGGTCTAAAATTATCTTCATCCAGACTAGATATCTCCATACTTGTAACGTAATGACTAACGCACTCCTTCTCTTCATTCATGGTACGCAATCGAATCTTAATCTTTTCTCCTGTGATGTCCAGCCTACTCATCAGGCAATCTGTACAAAAGGTAGCCGAAACTACCATGATCCAAAAATGCATATGTTTGCAACACTGTATTCGCCTTGCTATTCCTTACCTGTACTGGTAAGATAGAGAACATACAGGCTTCTACCTCGGCAATATGAGCAGTTACTTGAGGTGAGGTGACAGCATCACTAGCAGCTGGCTACCCCTTCCGTTCTATTTGCACTAGCGGCTTCTTTCCAGTGTGAAGTCCTTCAGGATGATTTTGCTTGCACTCATCACAAATTATAGGACTCTTGCAGTCTTTAACCATGTGTCCTATTTCCAAACATCTAAAACAGATTCCCTTCTCTTTTAAGAAATCCACCTTTTCTATATATTCTTCTTGAATCTTCGGCACCTCCTTATGGTATGACCAACTTCATCACATAACAAAAAAATCCTTTTTGCTTGATAGTAGATATACCTCCTTTCATTCTACCTGTTCTTTCCACAGGTATTATAGCAGTAGCAAAGCTGTCTCATTTAGGTCCTGATATTCCTTTAGTTTTTGTAAAAGTAGAACCCTTGACAGTTGCAATTGGTTTATGATCTTGAATACTCCTGTGGTGTGGGTCTAACATGAACAGTACTCCCTTTCCAAGAAATCCACCAGGTCTGGTAACATGGCCACTAGGTTCTTTTTTTCCCATTATTCGGCCTGCTTTGTGTCTCCACTTTTCTCTGTCGAAGGGGCAGTTTTAGAATGATGGCTCTAGTATTACTAACAAGATTCATCTCCTTCATGTGGTTGAGATTTTTCATCGAGCTACAACAATCTCCAAGAAATATTGCGAAATCACCTAATGCCTCCACATCTTCTGGCTTGATTTCTTTCCAAGCATAGGCTCCATGTATGCGTTAGCAATCCTCTGTTCATTACCATAACGTTCTTTAAGTAACCTTCTTGCCTCTTGATAGCCTTGGCAGTCAGGCATATTTTGACAACTTTCTACAAGTATCTTAGCACTTCCGCTTGTGTAATGCACCAGAATTCGTAAGTGCTCTTTTTCATCAGTAATTTTCATTTCTACTACTTCATCAAACACAATTGTGAAAGCCTCATACTACAAAGGATTACCATTATGTAGGATTTTTTATTGGTGGTGGGATGAAAGTGAAATTTTGTTGAGCTATGAGCTTGTTGAATTCAGATTGATCCTCTGCCAATTCACGTAATCCATCTCGAGATCCTTGGCTTGGCGTAAATGGATGATAGACAGGCCTCTGATAATCATACTGGCTTGCTTGAGCCTGTGTATCGGACTTTGGAAAAGCGTACTGAGATTGATGGTTTGTCCAGAGCCTCGTTGTTTAGGTTTAATACTTTGTTTAGGTTTAGCACCCAGTTGCTGAGATGAAGTTTTATCGGCACACCGCTGTTCTATGTGGTGTTCTATGCAATGGAATCTAGTGGTCCTCGGTTGTGGAATTAATCCAACTGCTGTCTCACTTTGAGCAGTTCTGTTTTTCTAATAAGAGTTCTTCCCTTCAGATAACAATATAACCACATAACAATTACAGCATGGAAACAGGCCATCTCGGCCCTTCTAGTCCGTGCCAAACACTTATTCTCATCTAGTCCCATCTACCTGCACTCAGACCATAACCCTCCATTTCTTTCCCATCCATATACCTATCCAATTTATTTTTAAATGATAACATTTAACCTGCCTCCACCACTTCCACTGGAAGCTCATTCCACACAGCTACCACTCTCTGGTTAAAGAAGTTCCCCCTCATGTAACGCCTAAACTTGTGTCCCTTAATTCAAAAATCATGTCCTCTTGTTTGAAACTTCCCTACTCTCAATGGAAAAAGTTTATACACGTCAACTCTGTCTATCCCTCTCATCATTTTAAAGACCTCTATCAAGTCCCCATTTAACCTTCTGCACTCCAAAGAATAAAGACCTAACTTGTTCAACCTTTCTCTGTAACTTAGTTGCTGAAACCAGGCAACATTCTAGTAAATCTCCTCTGTACTCTCTCTATTTTGTTGACATCTTTCCTATAATTAGGCGACCAAAACTGTACACCATACTCCAGAATTGGCCTCACCAATGCCTTGTACAATTTTAACATTACATCCCAACTTCTATACTCAATGGTCTGATTTATAAAAACCAGGACACCAAAAGCTTTCTTTACAATCCTATCTACATGAGATTCCACCTTCAGGGAACTATGCAGTTATTCCTAGATCCCTCTGTTCAACTACATTCCTCAATTCGCTACCATTTACCATGTACCTCCTATTTTGATGTGTCCTGCCAAGAAGTAGCACCTCACACTTATCAGCATTAAACTCCATCTGCCATCTTTCAGCCCACTCTTCCAAATGGCCGAAATCTCTCTGTAGGCTTTGAAAATCTACTTCATTATCCGCATCTGCATACTTACTAATCCAATTTACCACACCATCATCCAGATAATTGATGTATATGACAAAAACAGTGGACCCAACACAGATCCCTGAGGCACCCCACTAGTCACCAGCCTCCAACCTGACAAACAGCCATCCACCATTACTCTCTGGCATCTCCCATTCAGCCACTGTTGAATCCATCTTGCTACTCCACCATTAATACCCAACAATTAACCCTTCTTAACCAACCTTCCATGTGGAACCTTGTCAAAGGCCATAATGAAGTCCATATGTACAACATCCACCACTTTACCCTCACCAATTTCCCTAGTAACCTCTTCAAAAAATTCAAGAAGATTAGTCAAACATGACCTTCCAGGCACAAATCCATGTTGACTGTTCCTAATCAGACCCTGTTTATCCAGATGCTTGTATATATTATCTCTAAGTATCCTTTCCAAAAGTTTGCCCATCACTGACGTCAAACTAACAGGTCTATAATTGCTAGGTTTACTCTTAGGACTCTTTTTAAACAACAACAACAACATGCGCAGTACACCAATCCTCCGGCACCATTCCCGTTTCAAAAACATTTGAAATATTTCTCTCATAGCCCCTGCTATTTCTACACTAAGTTCCCTCAATGTCCTAGGGAATATCTTGTCAGGACCTGGAGACTTATCCACTTTTATATATTTTTTAAAGTGTCAGTACTTCCTCTTCTTTGAATCTCATAGTTTCCATAGCTATTTACTTGTTTCTCTTACCTCAATATCCTTCTCATTGGTGAATAGCAACGAAAATAAATTGTTCAATATCTCCCCCATCCCTTTTGGCTCTGCAGATAGCTGTCCACTCTGACTCTCTATTGGACCGATTTTATCCCTTGTTATCCTTTTGCTATTAATATAACTGTAGAAACTCTTTGTATTTACTTTCACCTTACTTGCCGAAGCAACCTCATATTTTCTTTTAGCTTTTCTAATTTCTTTCTTAAGATTCCTTTTACATTCTTTATACTCCTCAAGCACCTCATTTACTCCACGCTGCCTATAATTATTGTAGATCTCTCTCTTTTTCCGAACTGTGTCCAATTTCCCTTGAAAGCCATGGCTATTTCCAATTATTACTATTTCCTTTCAACCGAACAGGGACATAAAGATTCTGTACTCCTAAATTTTCACCTTTAAATGTCCTCCATTTCTCTTCTACATCCTTCCCATAAAACAAAATGTCCCAATTCACTCCTTTTAAATCCTTTCGCATCTCCTCAAAGTTAGCCTTTCTCCAATCAAAAATCTCAATCCTTGGTCCAGTTCTGACCTTCTCCATAATTATATTGAAACTAACAGTATTGTGATCACTGGTCCCGAAGTGCTCCCCAACACATACCTCCGCCACCTGACCTGTCTCATTTCCAACAGGAGGTCCAGCACTGCCCCTCCTCTAGTAGGTACCTCTATGTATTGCTGCAAAAAACAATCCTGCACATATTTTACAAACTCCAAACCATCCAGTCCTTTTACAGAATGTGTTTTCCAGTCTATGTGTGGAAAATTGAAATCTCCCACAATCACTACCTTGTGCTTACTGCTAATATCTCCTTACATATTTGCTCTTCCAATTCTCGCTCCCTATTAGGCGGTCTATAATACACCCCTATAAGTGTTGCTACACCTTTCCCATTTCTCAGTTCCACCCAAATAGCCTCCCTAGACGAGTCCTCTAATCTATCCTGCCAAAGCACTGCTGTAATATCTTCCCTGACAAGCAATGCAACACCTCCACCTCTTGCCCCTCCAATTCTATCACACCTAAACCATCGAAATCCTGGAATATTTAGTTTCCAATCACAGCCATCCTGCAACCATGTTTCACTAATCGCCACAACATCATACTTCCAGGTGTCAATCCAGGCTCTAAGCTCATCCACCTTTCTTACAATGCTCCTAGCATTAAAATATACACATTTAAGAAACCCACCCCCTCTTATTCTCTGTTTATTATCTTTTTCTTCTTTCTCCCCTACATGTTGGATCTGAGTGCTGCCCTTCTCTGCCTCCTGCCTCACACACTGTCTACTAGCTTTCTCTATTTGAGTCCCTCCCCCCAACTGTTCTAGTTTAAAGTCTCCCCAGTAGCCTTTGCAAATCTCCCTGCCAGGATATTGGTCCCCCTTGTGTTCAACCTTCCCCACCTTCCCCAAAAGAGGTCCCAATGATCTAGAAACTTGAATCCCTGCCCTCTGCACCAGTCCCTCAGCCATGCATTTATCCTCCACCTCACTCCATTCCTACTCTGACTGTCGCGTGGCACAGGCAGTAAACCTGAGATTGCTACTTTTGCGGTCCTTCTCCTTAACTCTCCTCCTAACTCCCTAAATTCTCCTTTAAGGACCTCTTCTCTTTTTCTACCTATGTCATTGATACCTATATGTACCACAACCTCAGGCTCCTCCTCCTCTCCCTCCCATTTCTGGATATCTTGGACACATTCAGACATATACCAGACCCTGGCATCAGGGAGCCAAACTACCATCCCGGTCTCCTGACTGCGTCCACAGAATCGCCTATCTAACCCCCTGACTATAGAGTCCCCTATTACTATTGCCCTCCTCTTCTTTTCCATACCCTTCTGAGCAACAGGGACGGTCTCTGTGCTGGAGGCCCGGCCGCTGTCGCTCCCCCCAGGTAGGCTGTCCCCCCCGACAGTACTCAAACAGGAGTACGTATTGCCAAGGTGTACAGCCACCGGGGTACTCTCTAGTCCCTACCTCTGCCCGTTGCCCCACCTAACCGTGACCCACTTGTCTGCCTCCCGTGGCCTTGGAATGACCACCTCTCTGTAACTCCTCTCTATGACCTCCTCACTCTCCCTGACCACACAGAGATCATCGTGCTGCTGCTCCAGGTTGCTAATACGGTCCCTTAGGAGCCCCATCTCGATGCACCTGGTGCAGATGTGGACGTCTGAAAGGCTATGAGACTCCATGACTTCCCACATCTGACATCCAGAACAGTAAACTGCCCTGGCCCTCATACTTCCCCCTTACCCAGGATATAATACAGTGCTGGAAGAAATTAACAGGGATCTGACTCCCAATCAGCTGCTTCCTCTAGTCCGTTTCTACCAATCAGCGGATTCCTCAAGCCCACTTATTTTGACATGTGATGGAAAGTTACAGATTGGGTACTCCAACCGCTCCTGGGCCTCTGTGGAAGCCCCGTGTTCTGTTTTTAAACTCAACACCCGGACGCCGCTTCAGATTACTGTAGAGCCACTTTATGAACCTTGGCCCTCCAGTATCTCAATCTTCATCCTGGCTTCTTCCATCTTCGTATCCACTTTGAACTGTTCCTTTTCCCTCTTTAACTGCTCTTCCTCTGCTTCAATTGCATGCTTTCTTGTCAAGGCGGCAGCTCGTAGCGTAAGAGCAGCCACATTTGCTTCAACTTCTATACGAGCAGAGGCTCTTGAAATTGAACTGGTTCCTGAACTAGACTTATGTCTCGATGTTCATATCCTCTGATCAACTTCAGCTATCCCTTTCTCCACATCGCCAATGATGCCATTAAGATATTCAATCGCCTTTTGAAACCACTGATTACGCTCTTCGCCTTCCTCATCAGACTGTTTAAAGGCTGTATAAAGTTAAAGCTTTCCAGCTTTCAAAGTATTATAAAAGCTGTTCTACTCACGATTTTGTGAAGTTTTCCTCCCTTAGATAAGTCGCAAAAAATCTCTAAGCCAATCGCTAGCTGAGATCTATTTTCTTCAGTTCCTCTTCCGAGGAACCAGCCTTCAGTTCCTCTTCTGGAGCTAATTTTTCTGGCCTAATCTCTCTCCAGAGATCCAGCCCAACCTCTCCTCTTCTTTGGGGCTAATTCTACCACCTCCTGTCTGTAAGGTAGCTTTCAACTCGATGTAGTGGCAGATTATTATATCGTTCAAGGAATTTCTCTCTTTAGCCACTGTGAGAAGACATGTAGTAAAGAGATAGCGTTGTTTACACATGGGAGCACTCCACGAGACATTCAAAGCCGTCGAAAGATAAATCTTCTACAAGTCTCTTGATTAATTGTCTTTATTGTTAAAGTGAAAAACAGTGAAATATTCATCCAAACTTCTTCTTGTTTAAGTTCATTTTAATCTTACATGTAGTCAAACTTCGACATGTAGTTCTGACCAATGTTAAAAAGCTCTGCATGGTCGAAAGATATGCCTCCCACCATCCCTCCTCCCAACTAACTAAAAAACTACAAGTTTCTGCCCAAGAATCCCAGCAGCAAACACACCTCTGATTACGTAATAAATCCCACCCACATACTTACAGGCAGATAAAATTTATGTGTGGTGAATATTTAATTCATTAATGGAAGGAGTCTTCCATAACATATCAGTTTTCTCTCTTTACAATATACCATAGAATTTGTGATTAAGATTTGCCTCACTGAGCAATTGAACCTTATTTTTTTCCTCTATTAAAAAGAACTGCAGATGCTGGATAAAATCGAAGGTAGACACAAAATGTTGGAGTAGGTCAGTGGGTGAGGCAGCATCTATGGAGAGAAGGAATGGGTAACGTCTCCAGTCGAGACCCTTCTTCAGACTGATGTTGGTTGGGGGGGGGTGAGATAGAAAGTGAGCGGAGATAATAGGACTTGCAGGAGAACTGGAAAGGGTGAGGGGAAGGAGGGGGAAATTAGAAATGTTCATACTGCTGGGGTGTAAACTACCCAAGCGAAATATGAGGTGCTGTTCCTCCAATTTGCACTGGGCCTCATTCTGACAATGGAGGAGGCCCAGGACAGAAAGGTCAGATTGGGAATGGGAGGGAGAGTTGAAGTGCTGAGCAACCGGGAGATCAGGTTGGTTAAGACGGACTGAGCGGAGGTGTTCAGCGAAACGATCGCCGAGCCTGTGCTTGGTTTTTACCTTATGTTTTCTCTTAATTTGCCCTTCAGGTGGCGCCTTCCACGTGGGCACGATGAAATCACTGATTCGAGACCCTAATTCAGGAGAAGGAGAATCTGACCGAAACAGAGCTGCGTAATAGGGGGTGTGCACGTAAGGTCACTGGGTCATTGGGCTTGACGCACGGAGCCGCTCAATCCATCTGGAGGCCATCCGTAACTTCCGGTATATGTTATTAATGCATGAACTACTGCTGCGGATCACCACACATAAACGGATTGCCGACTGCAACGCCATGGTCTTTACCGAAACATGGCTCAATGACAACATCCCGGATAATGCCATCGAGCTGGATGGGCGCACTGTCTTCAGGGCCGACAGAACAGCGGAGGACTCCGGTAAGACCAAGGATGGCAGACTGTGCATTTATGTGAACAACTCATGGTGTATGGACGTTGTTAGGATTGGTAGTCACTGCTCTGCTGACCTGGAATACCCGATGATAAAGTGCAGGCCCTTCTATCTGCCCAGAGAATTTACATCGATTGTTATCACTGCAGTCTATGTACCCCCGGACGCTAATGCCAGGCTAGCAATGGAAGAGCTGCAAGCTGCTATCAGCCAACAACTAACTGCACACCCAGAGGGGTCTTTTATTGTTGCAGGTGATTTTAACCACTCCAACCTTAAAACTGTACTCCCCAGGTTCCATCAACATGTCTCCTGTCCAACCAGAGGAGACAATATTCTGGATTTAGTATAATTACTGAATAATATTACTGAAGCCTACAAAGCCCTCCCCCTCCCCCACCTGGGTCAGTCTGACCACCTCTCTCTGTTCCTGCTCCCCAAATACACACCTCTCATCAGACGTGTGAAACCAACTGTGCGGACAGTGAAGGTTTGGCCTGAGGGGGCTGTCTCTGCCCTACAGGAACAGTTTCAGCAAACAGACTGGAGTCTGTTTGCCACCCAGGCCACCTTTGACTCCCAAGTGGACATTAACACATACACCTCATCCGTTTTGGACTATATAAAATTCTGCACCGACAACGTCACTACCCATAAACAAATAAAGACCTTCCCTAATCAGAAGCCGTGGATGAGCAGAGAGGTCAGACTCTTGCTGAAGGCTCGCGATGCCGCTTTTAGATCTGGTGACGCTGAGGGATACAGCTCATCCAGGGTCAACGTGAAAAAGGGAATCAGGAGCGCTAAACTCAAACACAAACGGCAGATCGAGGAGCATTTTCAAAACAACTCTGACCCCAGACGCATGTGGCAAGGCATCAAGTCCATTGCCGACTACCATAAAGTTAACACCCCCCCACCCCAGACAACGCCTCCCTTCTTGACGAGCGAAACTACTTCTATGCTCGTTTTGACCAGGACAACAAAATACCAGCCATCAAAGCTGCCCCACCCCCGAACGAACAACCCCTCAGTCTCTCCACCTCTGCTGTACAAGGCGCACTGAGCAAGGTGAATGAACACAAAGCCACCAGCCCCGATGGTATCCCCGGGCATGTGCTCAGGGCATGTGCTGGACAACTATCCCTGGTCTTCACCGACATTTTCAATCTGTCACTGGCCCAGGGTGTCGTCACTACTTGCCTCAAGACCTCAACCATTGTGCCAGTGCCCAAAAAGTCAGCTTCAGGGAGTCTCAACGACTTCCGCCCAGTGGCACTCACCCCTGTCATCGCAAAGTGCTTTGAGCAGATGATCTTGGCTCACCTCAAAGCCAGCCTCCCCCCCACACTGGACCCCCATCAGTTTGCCTACCGGACCAACAGGTCTACAGAGGACGCCATATCGGCGGCCCTACACTCTGCCCTGACCCACCTGGACTACAACAACTCCTACATCAGGTTGTTGTTCATCGACTTCAGCTCCGCCTTTAACACTGTCATCCCCGCCAGCTTGACACTGGATTTCCTCACCAACAGACCACAGTCTGTTAGGATCAACAACCTGACCTCCACTCTAACACTGAACACCGGCGTGCCACACCGGCTGTTTGCTCAGCCCTCTCCTCTACTCCCTCTTCACCCATGACTGCGTCCCTAAGTATGGCTCCAACGCCATCATAAAATTTGCCGATGACACCACGGTGGTAGGACTGATCAGCGACAACAATGAATCAGCCTATAGGGAGGAGGTCCAGAACCTGGCAGCCTGGTGTGCCAACAATAACCTCGTCCTCAACTCCAAGAAGACGAAGGAAATCATTTTTGACTTCAGGAAGACCAGAGGTGGCAGACATACCCCCATCCACATAAACGGGACTGAGGTGGAGCGCGTCTCCAACTACAAATTCCTCGGGGTACACATCTCAGAGGATCTGTCCTGGTCCCTCAATACCACCAAATTGATCAAAAAGGCGCAGCAGCGCCTTTACTTTCTGAGGAGGCTCAAGAAAGCTCACCTGTCCCCCCAGATCCTGTCCAACTTCTACCGCTGTACCATCAAAAGCATCCTGACCACCTGCTTCACGGTATGGTACAGCAGCTGCACCGCAGCTGACAGGAAGGCACTGCAACGGGTGGTGAAAACCGCTCAGCACATCATCGGTGCCCCGCTCCCTGCCATGGATGCCCTCCACCGAAAACGGTGTCTGAGACGGGCCGGGAAAATCATCAAGGACCCCTCTCACCCTAACCATGGACTGTTTGCCCTCCTCCCATCAGGGAGGTGGTCCAGGAGCCTCAGGTCTCGCACAAGCAGGCTGAGGAACAGCTTTTTCAACAACACCATTACACTGCTGAACTCAGTCCCGTCGCTAGCTATCTTTAGACTCTCCCATTTTATACAGTTATTTGCCTATGTACCAGTTGTAATTCATCCACAATCCACACATTGTTAACCAGCATTTTTTATTTTTATTGTATGCTTATTTTGTATTTTAATTTTTAGTTCTACTATCTTGCACTATGACTATGACCAGACACTAAACCATAGGATATTTGCGCTAAACTGCATTTCGTTGTACCTATACTCGTAGTTGTGCAATAACAATAAAGTTGAATTGAATTGAAAAAGAAACGCGTACTTTCCTACATGTTAAAAACCGCCAAAATGTTCAATTTTTGCGCTGTAAAAAATTGTGGAAGTCGGGATGAGACATGTACCCAACTTCAGAATTCCAAAGGTGAAGCGAAATGAAGGTAAAGAGAAGCGAGAACTGAAAGGACAACAACAGCTAAAGTGCTTGGCGAACATTGGCTGTGCAGATATCGGAATTAAAAATATTGGGAATTATCGCGTTTGCTCACTGCATTTCATCAACAGTAAAAAGTCGCAGAAGTGATACATCTAGCTTGTAAATATTGCTTCAGAGGCGTTTTCGTTTTGTATGTAAAAACCCACTTGAGAACCATGGGCGATTTAAAAATTTTACAGCCAGATTTATCACTTCTGAAACGTTTTAGTTGCCAAAGGAATCAAGAAAAAACGCAAATAATGCCTTAGTTGATGAAATGCAGTGAGCAAACGGCCAATGTTCGCCAAACACTCTGTCTGTTGTTGTCCCTTCAGCTCTCGCTTCTATCTACCGTCATTTCTCCTCACTTTTGAAATTCTGAAGTAGGCTAAATGTCTCTCACGCTTATCCCGATTTCCATTATTATTTACAGCGCAAAAATTGACAATTTCGGCGTGTTTTAACGGACCCGCTACGCTGGAAACAATGGCAAGCGCCTACCTGCGGTTCATCTCGTGTACTCCATTTGGCGTAGCGAAGTAACAGTATGGGTCATGGGTCGTGACCCGACTGCCGTGAAACCTCCCTATAATCCAATGAGACTATAGAGTCTCGAGATTTGTTCGTCAAAAAAGTTCAGCTGCAGGCTTATAACGCGTGCATGCAATCAAATACAAAACTGAATTTTCTGAGTAAATATGGATCATGGAACCTAGCGTTCATTTTTTATTCACAGGAGGGGAAATAAAATGTCTCAAAAGTGTGTCACGCCTGTACCAGTTACAGATAAATGAGGATGTTCCAGATAAATATGATCAGCGCTCACCTCTCTCCGACATTTCTTAGGATATTTACTTATGTCCTGTTATTAATTTGTTTGTTTTAATAAAGGAGTTCCGAAACGCTCTGTAGCAATCAAGTGCCTTGGAACAATTAGAAAGACCCAGGTTGGCTGATTAATGTGATCCGACGTGGGAAAAAAAAAACTAATTACAAAATAAAAACCACAGGTCAGCCACTGCCTTGACCCGAGCCAATCCCTTGTCTGCAACTTCCACACTACCAGAGGCAGGGGACGCAGGTGGTCTACCCAACTATTGCTGTTGTGTTTTACTCAACAACGCTATATTTTCCCAAGGATGGTGTAAGAAAAGCTACGCGTCCATACATTGTAAATTCCCAGGCATGGACAGGTGCAGAAAACACCTCCGCCTTGTCTGGGGAACATCTTATTTTCAAACCGTTTGGGAAGCAATGCTGCTAATTTGGCTGCTACTACATTTTACATTTTAACTGAAAATGTACGTTCAACCCTGACACTACACCCACTTGAATGTCTTGTTACTAAAATAACATTTACTATATAATTGATAATTGTATGCGTATTTGTTGTGTAATTACGTTAATATACCTGTACAGCTACATGCCATGAATTATATTGTTCCGTTCCCGGTGCATATGACAAATAAACACACTTACATCTTGAAATATAGGTGCCTGTGAGAGGGCTCCACAAATTGACCGGAATTGCAATCTAATAAACATACGGATTGCTGCTTGCAGTCTTTGGAGTGGGAAATGTAGTGCAATACGGTTCAATAGGGAGTGTTTTGTTTCGAAAGAAAGAAACTCTAATTCATTTTCAGTAATTCTTTCTCAGATGTGAAATGCAGACTCAATTTTAGGGAGTGTATGAAGGAAGAAACTCGTGTAATTGCAGATAAGCCTTAAAATCCTTAAGCAAAGGGGTTTTAAGATGCATTTTGATCCTTGCTTTTATTAAGACCTCCAGTTTAAATTCCATTTGGAATATTTAGGAGGACCAAGAAACCAAGAAAGACCATCAAACGCACAACCGAATTTAAAACGACAATTTGGTCACGTGTTACATTACTGTTGATTGAAGCTTCCAGGATGCAATGTAGCCATTGTATTGTCAGTGTATAACGAATACATCATTACCTCTTGAAAAACGATTTAAAGGCATAAGAAAATAGACCGGTGGGACGACCGTACATGGAACCAAAGATTATAGAGGCAAGGAGCATCTTAGTCGGATTGGATTTTAGTTAGACTGAAGGGCCTGTTTCCGGGTTTGCTCTTCCTCGTCCGCCTCCGCCACATATAAACGGCTGCTGGCGCTCGTAGCTCCACTAGTTTCGGCCGCTCCTGGAGATTGGCATCGAGAGCAAAAAGTGGAAAGAACAGGTTTCGGGCTACTCCGGCATGGCTGAGAATCAAAAGCTGGAATTTCCCGGCGACTCCGGCGGACGGGGAGGTGGGGGCGCAGATGGAGGAGGCGGTGGAAGTGACACCACCCCGCCTCAGGCTCGCCCAGCGCCGGATAAGGGGGCAGCGGTGAAGAAGAAGGGGCGGCCGCGGAAGCAACAACAGGTTCAGCCACAGCCCAAGCGAGTGAAGCTGCCCAAGAAGGCGCCGGTCGGCCCTACAGTCACCGAGCGCGTCTTATCGGTGGCGGCGTCCAGCATGGAGCGACGCGGCATCTCGCTGGTCGCCCTGAAGAAAGCGCTGTCGGCCATGGGCTACGACGTGAGCCACAACAACAGCCGCGTCAACCGGACGGTGCGGCAGCTGGTGCAGAGGGGCTCGCTGGTGCGGACCAGCGGCACCGGCGCCTCCGGCTCCTTCAGGTTTAACCGGACAGCGGCGCCCAAGCGGGAGAAGGCGGGAGTGGCCCGCAGGATGGTGGCGTCTAAACGGGAGAAGAAAGTGGCGGCGGCGCTCCGCAAGCCCACCACCACCCTTTCCAAGAGGTCGGCGACCAAGAGGACCAAACATCAAAGCAGGACCACCGACCGACCCTTCAAGCGCCGCCCAAGGACGGTCGGTCGTCCCCACGCCAAGGCCCGGTCCCGCCTCCAGCCCAGGGGAGACGGACCCCGGGGAACGCGGGTCTACCGCAAGCACCAGTCGGTCAAAAGCAGGAAGGCGGCCCGCGGACGAATCCAACGCACGGTGGTGCGTCCCCGTAAAATCCGGACCCAGGGGCTGGTAGAAGGAACCATTCTCGCCTGTTGATGTTGCCTCGAAGGGGTTAGAACTTATAAAAGGCTCTTTTCAGAGCCACTAAATGATCAAGATAACAGCAAAACCGTTCCACGGGAACATAAAACAACTAACAGTATCACAAGCCAAAAAAAAGCTTATCGGAAGAAAATTGATATATTGATTTGGATTAATTTTCTCAGAATTATTGCACAGTAGCTGGTGAAACGCTAGGCATTTTAGATGTGCTGTGCTTTGCAAGTCATATCCTAAATTATTTTACAGAATTATCTTATATTTGGGAACATGGGTGTTTGTATCAATTTTGATGTATTTTGAAAATCACAAGTATGCAATCCAAAATAGCTAATTTGTCAACAATTCGACGCCAACAAAGTTCTTAAAAGAGCAGTTTGGCGGTTTAATGCCAGCTTTTGATGAAGTCGCTACTTGGGGATGGTACATGTGGTGAACGTTTTTGTCCCTTCCGAGACGGCGTGTTTCGCGGGCAGCAGGGCGGCACTTTGGATCTCCCGGGAAGAGATGGTCTGGCGGCGGGTCTAATGCACCAGAGGGGAAGACTCCGAGGCGATGCGCTAAAATATGTTGGAGAACGAGTGGATGACACTGGATCTTTGCTCGTAGCCTTGGAAGACTTGATGAAGGTGGACCTGTTTCAGCACCTTGTAGATGATCGCTCTCTCCTTTCTGCTCTTCCTGTGTTACTTGTCGCCTTTCCTGCTCATGTTCATGGCAGTTTCTCCAAGCCCTTCTTTGAAATGGTGCCTTTGGAACACTAGCGAGGTACTTGTGGAAACAGCAAAGCGATAGGCATTTCAAAGCGTTCAAGCCGACCTAACTCAAAATGAGTAGGAAACTCTAGATACTGGTTTAAACCGAAGATAGACACAAAAAGCTGGAATAACTCAGCGGGACAGGCAGCATCTACGGAGCGAAGGAATGGGTGACATTTCTGTCTGAAGAAGGGTCTCGACCTGAAACGTCACCCATTCTTTCTCTCCAGAGATGCTGCCTGTCCCGCTGAGTTACTCCAGCTTTTTGTGTTCTAACTCAAAATGAAGTCCGCATGAAATATCATGCAATTGCCATCCCCGTCGCCTCCCCGGTCGAGGCAGCGGTATGCAAATGAAGGATGGGTAATCGTTGATTCCAATTGGTTAATCATTGTTCCGTTGCACCAATCACGGCAGGCACACGTTTATTTTTTGCAACTGGAAGGAGAACGTGGGCGGGAAGAATCCTGTCATTTCAGCCTGAAGAAGGGTTTAGGCCCGAAACGTTGCCTATTTCCTTCGCTCCATAGATGCTGCTGCACCCGCTGAGTTTCTCCAGCATTTAATATCCACTTTAATATAAAAACTTTGTCTACCGCGACAACCGCATTCAAATACATTGATTTGAGTTGCAAAGCTAAAAGAAATCTGGTGAGTCTCGAGATATGGAAATTCAACTCCGTGAATGGAAAAGGAATGGCTGTGAGGAAAATCGATGCCAAAACAAAGGCTTCTGCTACCACAACAAAATTATTTTTCAAATAAATCACGGTAGACATATTTTACCTGGTGTCGCTGGCAAAATTGCCATTTGCCTACGAGATTATTTATGCTACCGAGTCTGTTACATTTTGGATTTAGGTTTAGATTTATTTTAATTATTGTCGTTTTCAGCGAATTTTTTTTTACATTTCATCCAGTCAAATTATATAATACGATAGATTAATACAGTCAAGCCAAACTCCAGTACAATATGTAGGTAAAGTGGATCAGGCGCCTCTCCAAGAATCCGAACACTCGGCTCGGACGTAGTCTGCGGCGCCACGGATCGCCGGAACAGCGGTGCAAAACATCAACAAATTCACCTCGGCAAGTCGATCCCTGCAAATCCAACCAACCACTGCCAGGACAACGGGCCACTATGGCCAAGTTATAACTCTACTTTTAAAAACAAAATTGGACTTGAATCATATCATATGGTGCTGGAAATGTGACGACACTGAGTTCTGTCTCAGTATCATCTACTGTTCCTATATTTTTGTACTTTAGCATGATTATGCTTATGTAGAGTAAGATTTCGACTGAACAGTATGCAAAAAAAGGAATGGCACTACATGTGACAATAAAGTACCATGAACCCGTTGAACGGAGTGCACGATATTGCCGAGCATCATTTCCAGAGACAAAATCAAATATCCACAATGGGGTATATAGAAACATAGAAAATAGGTGCAGGAGTAGGCCATTCGGCCCTTCGAGCCTGCACCGCCATTCAATATGATCATTCAACTCAGTATCCTGTACCTGCCTTATCTCCATACCCCCTGATCCCTTTAGCCACAAGGGCCACATCCAACTACCACTTAAATATAGCCAACGAACTGGCCTCAACTACCTTCTGTGGCAGAGAATTCCAGAGATTCACCACTCTGTGAAAAATGTTTTTTCTCATCTCGGTCCTAAAAGATTTCCCCCCTTGTTCTGGACTTCCCCAACATCGGGAACAATCTTCCTGCATCTAGCCTGTCCAACCCCTTAAGAATGTTGTAAGTTTCTATAAGATCCCCCCTCAATCTTCTAAATTCTAGCGAGTACAAGCCCAGTCTATCCAGTCTTTCTTCATATGAAAGTCCTGACATCCCAGGAATCAGTCTGGTGAACATTTTCTGTACTCCCTCTATGGCAAGAATGTCTTTCCTGAGATTAGGAGACCTAAACTGTACGGAATACTGCAGGTGTGGTCTCACCAAGACCCTGTACAACTGCAATAAAACATCCCTGCTCCTATACTCAAATCCTTTTGCTATGAATGCTAACATACCATTCGCTTTCTTCACTGCCTGCTGCACCTGCATTCCTACTTTCAATGACTGGTGTACCACGCAAACTTGGAGATGTTGCATTCAATTCCCTCGTCCCTATGTCATTGAACAGTCGCCAAGCTTATGGAGCAATTGTTCACAAGCCCAATAACCAGGGGAAGAAGCTGTTCCTGAGTGTGATGGTCTATGGTGACACCTATGGTGTTCGGTGCAGGAAATTGTATGCCATGGATAAATAGGGCTCGCTCAGTCAGAAAACATGGTCGGCATGGATGAATTCGGCCAAAGGTCCTGTATTGTTGCTGCTCAGCTCTGCGACTCTATGATTCTATAAATGATGATAGATCACAGCAAAATTATGATTTGTGTTTTTGTTCCATTTAATGACTGGTTGCAAAGTAACACAAAACCTCAATGTGCTGGAGTATTCACTGCAAATAAATGTCCTCACATTTATCTTCAATATACAAAAACTGACACTTGATTTCAGAATCAGAATCAGAATGCTTTATTGTCATTGCATGTCACATACAACGAGATTACTGTGTCTCTCCATTTAAATATAACTTCAAACATTCACATACTTTTTACACTCCCTCCCTCCCCAAACCCACCCATGGATTCACATTTACATAAATTAACACTGTCTCCTTCCCCATAACCCGCTCCCAAGACAGAGTTCAGTTCCAAGATTGCTGATGGGTAAAAGCTGTTCTTGAGTCTGGCAGTGCGTGACTTTAGCGACCTGTACCTTTTTCCTGAGGGCAGCAGTGTGAAAAGGTGGTGACAAGGATGTGTAATGTCTTTCACGATATTACAGGTCCTGCTGCGGCATCTGCAGTGGTAAATGTCCTCCAGAGGGGGCAGGGGGAGTTCAATGATACCCTGGGCAGTTTTTATCACCCTCTGGAGAGCTGCTGTGTCAGCTGCTGAACAGTTCCCAAACCAGGCAGTTATGCAGTAAGTCAGTATGCTTTCTACCGAACAGCAGTAGAATGACCAGCAGTTTAGCAGACAGATGGGCCTTCCTCAGTGTTCTGAGGAAGTAAAGTCTCTGTTGCGCCTTTTTCACAACTACAGCAGAGTTCACAGACCATTTAAGATCCTCACTGATGTTGATCCCCAGAAATTTAAAACTAGGCACCCTCTCCACCTCCTCGCCCCCTATCTCCAGTGTCCTGAGCTCCGATCTATGTCGCCTGAAATCAGTGATGATCTCCTTTGTCTTTTTAGTGTTCAGAGAGAAATTGTTGTGAGCACACCACTCGGAAAGTCTGTGCACCTCCTCTCTATAGGCGACCTCATTCCCATTTGAGATGAGCCCCACTACGGATGTGTCGTCCGCAAATTTTATGATCCTATTTGCGGGGTGATGGGGCAACCAAGATAGGGCGTAGAGGAGCGGACTGAGCACACAGCCCTGTGGTGCTCCTGTGCTGAGGGTCAGGGATGTCGACGTGTAGGGTCCAAGTCTCACCGTCTGCGGGCGTTCACTGAGAAAGTCCAGTATCCACCAACACAGTTGACTACTGAGGCCAAGGTCTAGTATTTTTGTGATCAGCTTGCTGGGTATGATTGTATTAAAAGCTGAGCTGTAATCAACAAAAAGCATCCTGACATATGACCCCTTCTCCTCTAGGTGTTGTAGTGCAGCATGGAGGACAGTGTTTATGGCATCCTCTGTAGATCTATTAGCCCTATATGCATACTGGTGTGGGTCGAGTGAGGGGGGGAGAGATAATTTAAGGTGACCTAGGACCAGCCTTTGAAAGCACTTGGAGACTACAGATGTAAGAGCAACGGGCCTGTAGTCATTGAGGGAGTTGACGTTTGTCTGCTTGGGCACCGGGATGATAGTGGTGGTTTTCAGGCACGTTGGCACGGAGGAGTGTGCTAGGGAAAGGTTAAAAATGTCTGTGAATACCCCAGCGAGCTGGTGAGCACAGTCCCAGAGCATCCTGCCTGGGATCTCATCCGGGCCAGCAGCCTTACTAGCATTAACAGTTCTCAGGGCCCGCTTTACCTCCTCTAACTGATGGGTAAGCGGCTGGTCAGCAGGGTCCAGTTGGAGAGAGGTTCTTTCATTCGGACCTCTCTTGAAACGGGCAAAAAAGTGGTTGAGCTCCTCTGCCAGCGATGTATTTGCAGCTGTCGGTGGGTCCTTGCTGCCCCTGAGGTTTGTTAGGTGATGGATGTATTCCCTGCCACATGCGTGCTGTATCCCTGGAGGTGAAATGGTCCTCGATGTTCTTGTAGGACATTTTAGCTGGTTTAATGCCCCGCTTAAGGTTGTGTCTGGCAGCGCTGTACAGTTCTTTGTTGCCAGATTTGTGGGCCAAGTCAGAAAACGCTGGACCTCCGTAGTCATGCATGGTTTGCTGTTCGGAAAGACACGGATGCACTTGTTGATGGTGACACATTCCACACAACATCTGATGTAGAAGTGTACTGCTGCAGCGTACTCTTCTAGGTCCTGGTTATAAAATAGACTCCAGTCTGTGCTCTGAAAGCAGTCCTGCAGTTGTGAGGTTGCATCCTCTGGCCAAGTTTTAATGATCCTGGTAGTGGGTTTCTGCTTTCTACTGATGGGGATGTAGGCTGGGATTAACAACAATGACCGGTGGTCTGACTGTCCAAGGGGGGGAAGGGGTAAGGCTCTGTAACCTTTAGGAATGTTAGAATAAACACAGTCTAGTGTGTTTTCCTCTCGAGTTGGGCATTTAACATGTTGCACAAACCGTGGCAGTACTTTCTTTAAGTAGGTGTGATTAAAGTCACCAGCCACGATAAAAACCCCATCAGGATGTGAGTTCTGTTGTTTGTTGATCGCATTTAGCAGGTAGCCCAGTGCTATATTAGCTTTAGCCTCCGGAGCTAAGTACACAGCTGTAATAAAAACCACAGAAAACTCTCTTGGGAGATGGTAGGGTCTGCATTTAACTGCCATTATTTCTAGGTTTGGTGAGCAATGTATCTCAGTAACAGTAACATCTGTAGTCCAGTTATTGTTCGTAAAAACAACCAGGCCCCTCCCACATTGTTTACCTGAGGCTTCAGTTCTGTCGCTCCGGTGAGTAGCCCGGCCCGCTAGCTCGATAGCAGCATCAGGTATTCCAGGATGGAGCCAGGCCTCACTGATTATCAGAACACAACTATCCTGGATAGCTGATTGTGATGATAAACAGAGTCTTAGTTTGTCCATCTTGTTGTTAAGAGACCTGGCGTTGGAGACAAAGAGGCTGGGGAGTGGTGGTCTGTGGGGGATTCCTCTTTAGCCGAGTTAGCACTCTGGCTCTATGCCCTCGCTTCCGTTTGGGGTCTCTCCGTCTCTTGCGGTGACTGTTGGGGGAGGTTATCCATGGGGACCCCGGTGCTCTGCTGATCTCTGCTGGAATCTTGTGTGTATGTTGGAAAGTACACAAAACCCCCAGTTGTTGCGTCGTTCCAATAAAAGTTAGCGATTCTCGGGTGAATCGAATCGTGTTTGGTCTACCCTGGCACAATTCCCACCAAACAAACATAGATAAGACGAAAAAACAGTTCAATCTAGGAGAGCTCACAGCCGCAGCGTCCTGGGTCATGTTCACATGTTCTATGAGTTGAATTAGGGCATTCGGCCCATCAAATCGACTCTACCATTCAATCATGGCTGATCTATCTTTCCCTCTCAATACCATTCTCCTGCCTTTGCCCCATAATCCCTGACACCATTACTAATCAAGTATATTTCAATCTCTGTCTTATAAATATCCATTGACGGCCTCCACAGCTGTTTGTGGCAATGATTTTCACAGATTCACCACCCTCTGATTAAGGAAATTCCTTCCCATCTTTCTACCCGTTCATCATTTTATTCTGAGGCTATGCCCTCTGATCCTAAACTCAGTGGAAACATCCGCTCTGCATTCACTCTATCCAGGCCTTTCACTATTTGGTAAGTTTAAATGAGGACCCCTTCATCCTTCTAAACTCCAGCGAGTAGATGACCAGTGCTTTTAAACGCTCATCATATGTTAACTCAATCATTCCTGGAATCAATCTCGTAAACCTCTCCAACACCGGCAGATCCTTCCTCAGATATGGGGCCCAAAACTGCTCGCAATCCTCCATAGAAACATAGAAATTAGGTGCAGGAGTAGGCCATTCGGCCCTTTGAGTCTGCACCACCATTCAATATGATCATGGCTGATCATCCAACTCAGTATCCCGTACCTGCCTTCTCTCCATACCCCCTGATCCCCTAGTTGTGGATGCCGTCAACTTAGATTTATCTGGATGGAGATGACCCCAGAGGCTGGAGCTCCGGCAACTCTATCCCTGGCTGCGCGGCGCTCCAAATCCAGCGCGTTCCGCGGCAGGACGCCCGCAGCCCCAGCTCCGCGATGTTGGGAGTCGGCGGCCACAGCGCTGGGATACCAGCGGGGAGCGGGCAATGCCTTACCGGGTCGCCGTGCTGTAAGCTCTGGAGCGCTGTGGCCGCCGACTCCCAACATTGCGGAGCTGGGGCTGCGGGCGTCCGGCCGCAGGCCGCACTGAATTTGGAGCGCCGCGCAGCCAGGGGTAGAGTTGCCGGGGTCGGAGCTACAACCGGCGCTGCCTGCAGCCGGACGCCCGCAGCCCCAGCTCCGCGATGTTGGGAGTCGGCGGCCACAGCGCTCTGGAGCTTACTGCATGGTGACCCGGTAAGGCATTGCCTGCTCCCCGCCTCTCCGACCAGGTAGTTGACTAAGAATTAAAGTTTCCCCCTTCCCCCTCCCCCCTTCACATAAAAGCCCTCCAAACTAACTGACTAACATTTAAGCAATGATTTACAGATGTTTAAGTGTCTCCCCGGTCTCCGGGGAGGAGGCAGCCGCTACAGTAGCACAGACCTGGGTTGACCGTGGGTCGTTTCGGGTCAAGTTTGGCGCCAAACGCGAGCTTTGGTGTGCAGACGACATCCTGGAAAAAATGTCCAGTTTTCGGAGCTTTTCAGTTTCCGGAACTCCGGATAAAAAAGGTTGTGCACCTGTATCATCAAAATATGCCATGACAATATGTTTTGTTTCCTAAGTATTGCCAAGGCCAGTTTTATTATCTTGGTGAACAGTCTTGGGGCTGAAGTTTAGCCCATTAGGCAACATTATACTCTGCCATAGTTGCCCCATCTTGTTAAATTTTAGGTATCGACAATGATCCCTTCATGTCTCCCAAAATAAGTGTAACATTCCCCCTGTTAGTGCTGATCGTACACCTTTGTGTTCAGGAAAGAACCAGATCCACCTACCTCCCTGGTTGCCGGTGGTACGTCCCTTTCTTCAATTTCTGCCTCTTCTGTGGAAGGCACCGGAATGCATGGTTGGCACGTTTTCCATGAGGGTCACTCTGGGCCTTGGCCTAAAAAAGGCCCTCATGCTTTCACCCGCGTTCTGGTGTTGATGCCTGCTGGTGGCTGCATAAGGGTGCTACCTTCTGAGGTGTGTGGTCTGCCCGTTGCTGATGACGCTGTCATGAGCCCGACGGCTTTAAACTCTTCATCAAGCTATTTTACTTGTTTAGACAAGTTTCCCCACACGGTTGTGTTGCAGCTGTTCCACATAACCCTGCAGATTTCGGGTTTAGTGCAGGTTTACTGTGCTCTCGCAAGCAATTGTTTTCATAGTGGGTTTTGCACAGCAATGTCAGCCCTGCTGAATGCCGTCATCTCTGTACGATTGTCTGAGCGAGCAACCAATGATATGCCCACTGTCAGAAGTTTTAGAATCTTCTGCAGTTTGACCTCCTGGGTTTTTGGTCAGTCCCACTGTACCCTCAGATCGCATTGTTTGCTGCAGACACTTTTAACGAAGTAAAGTTCACAGGATGCATATACTTCTTCGTAATTTCGTTACCTGTTCCTGCAGAGGATGGAAGTACAGGTAGTCGATGCTGGCCGCCAGCTTGGTCTGCAATGGTACTCCTGCTTTCGTTGATCCGCAAATTTGGTGAATTTGTAGCTCCCAGTAGCTCCTTAGGATTCTGCACCCCCAGCACACTGCCGTTTTCTTCAGCCTTGATCAGGACCAGCCCAGCCCTGGTCCACAATGTTCTCCTCTGTCGAGGGAGATGCATTGTTTTACAGCCCTCGATAAAGTGCTGTTGTGGGAGTGTGAAGACTCCCATAGTGAGCTTGCTCCATCTCCCGGAGCAAGTCACGGGCGGACCTCTGCTGCACTCGGGCAGCGCGTCCTCTTGGCCGGACTCAGACAAGTATGATCGGCCGGGCTGAATCCTGCTGGGCTTTGCCTCCAGCCCACTGCGCTGATTTGAGCTGTACGGCTCATGGCGCTGGATTCAGCTTAGTAGAGTTGGAGTCGGTAAGCAGACCATAGTAACCACTTCAATGGTCACTTCCACTGCCCTTGGGCAGTACGTCCCCCTGGCCGGGCTCCCTGAGTCTATCGGCCGGACCGACTACTGTTCTGGTTGCCTCCAGCCCACTGCGCTGTTTCCGGGTATACAGCTCGCGGTGCTGGGCTCAGCCTGCGCCCGTCGTCCTCGGCTGTCGGCTGCCGGAACCTTCCTAGTCCCTCACAGACTGCGGTCCTGGAGCTGCTGGTCGCCCATGGCTGTCAGCTGCCGGGACCTTCCTGGTTCCCCGCAACCTGCGATCCTGGAGCCGCTGGTCGCCCATGGCTGTCAGCTGCCGGGACCTACCTGGTTCCCCGCAGCCTGTGGTCCAGGTCTCCGTTTTTTCTTCCCCTTGTCCAACGTGCTGCAACATCAAACACAGCAAGGGGAAGAAATACAACTTCACGTAAATTTTTTCTTCTTACCTTGTAGGTCCGTTTCAATTTTTCCGTGGGAGCGCTCCACCCCCGCCCGTCGCTGTTGCACTGCGTGAGACGCTATGTCGCGCACGCGTGCTGGTGGGATCTTCACGTAGACACTCACGTGACTCCGAAGTAAAATTGTAAATTGTCTCTAGTTGTTTCAAGGCTTCAAGGTCTGTTTATTGTCACATGTACCACTTAAGGCACAGTGGAATTCTAATTACCATACTAGAAAAAAAGCAACAAGACACACCACAACATAAAAGTTAACATAAGCCTCCACCTCAGCTGATTCCCCATGATCCTCACTGTGATGGAAGGCAATAAAGTCCAATCTTCTCTCTTTATTCTCCCGCGTTGGGGTGATCGAAGCTCCCGCGTCGGGGCAGTCGAAGCTCCTGCGGCTTGGAGTTGCCGGTCGGTTTCTGACCAGAGACCACGAGCTCCACGATGTTAAAGTCTGCAGTTTCCTGCGGTAAAGCTCAGAGGTCGATCCCTGGCAAAGCGATCGCGGGCTCCGTGTAATTAAGTCCGCAGGCACCCGCGGTGGAGCTCTCGAAGTCGGTCTCCAGCAAAGGCCCCCAACTCCACAATGTTGTGCTGCAGTGTGGACCGAGATACGATACGGAAAAAAATCACATCTCCGTCGAGGTAAGAGATAAGAAAAAGGTTCCCCCCAACTCCCACCACCCCCCCCCCCCCCCCCCCCCCCCCCCCCCCCCCCCGCCCCCCCCCCCCCCCCCGCCCCCGTTATAACAAGCTAAAGAACACTAAAAACATACGTTTAACACAGATAAACAAACAACAAAAGAAGGAAGGGACAAATAAACTGTTGGCAAGGCAGCCATTGTTGGCGGCACCCGCTGGCAATAGCTGTGTACGATAGCGTTAATGTGCAGGGATCGCTGGTCAATGTGGACTTATATGCCTGAAGGGCCTGCTTCCACACTGTATCTCTAAACTAAAGAAACTTCAAACTAAACTAAACTTACACATAAAGAGATTACTGAAGGATATAATTAGGTGCAGTGAGAGGACCAAGATTTGACAAATGCAATGTGATGTAGGAAAATGTGAAATTGGCCAATTTGATGGGAAGCATAAAAAGGCATGTTATTTAATCCAGATAAACATGAGGGATTGTATTTTGAAATGTCAAACATTAATGGAGCATATACAATAAATGGCACGGCCTCAGAAATGTTGATCTGCAGAGGAATCTTGGCGTGTAATGTCATAGCTCATTGAAAATGGTGACACGAGTAGAGGAAGACAGTCAGCATGATTGTCTTCAGAGGCCAACACAGTTAATATAAGAGTTGGGATGTCATGTTGCTGATGTCTAGCAATACCTAGCCGATACGGTAAACACGGTTCGTTCATTGAAGGTCTAAGGTCAAAAGGGATAGGAACAAAATTATGCCATTCGGCCCATCAAGTCTACTCTTCCATTCAATCGTGGCTGATATATCTCTCCTAACCCCTGCTTTTTCCCCATAACCCCTGACACCCGAACTAATCAAAAATCTATCCATCACCACCATCTGACGAAAGAGATTCCTCCTCATCTCCTTCCTAAAAAAATGTTCTTTAATTCTGAGGCTAGGACCTCTAGTCCCGGACTCTTCTACTAGTGGAAACATTCTCTCCACATCCACTCTTATCAAATTGCTTCTCTATTCAGTACTTTTCAAGAAGACCCCCACTCATTCTTTGAAATTCCTCTAACCTGGTACAGGCCCCGTACCATCAAACGCCCCTCATATTGAAAAAGCTACTTATTTTAACTACTAAACCAGGTTCGCTTCTTAATAAAGAGACACCACACAAACTGTTTGGTAGACCAGTTCAAAACTTTACTTAACATCGGCCGATGGAAGGGAGGGAGAACTCCAGTCAAGTGACCAACACAGACACTTGACTGTCCTCAGCCACCTTCCCTTAACAACAGAATTACATTGCCTTAAATAGGTTTATTTTGTCCCCTTAACACCTTCCACAGACATTAATCATGTCAGAGGTACAAGAAAAGGTTTCCACAGAATACATCACATCAAACCTTTTGTTTACATGGTACAAGATATACTAAAAACATTGGCTATTTGCTTTATCTCCAAATAGACCACCCCTAGCTCTTTTCGCTGCTTGCTCTGTCATTTGGTCCCTCATAAACATAGGTCATTTGTTTACAAAGATGTGACTGTTTATTTCTCTCTTCCTTTATTGCCTCCTCCCCCATAAACATTGGTCATTTGGTTTATGGCATCTTACTTTCAAAGATATCTCTCTAGCTCCTTCACTTGGGAGACAATGTTATCTCACACACCCCGCAACCTGAGGAAAGCCTAATTTGACACTAAATATAAGCTGTAAGCTAGCCCAGAAACCAATTTAATATCTTCTTATATTTTTAACTAAAACTCGGCTTCATCATTCCATCCTTTTATCAAAATTTTGATAACAACTACAGTCCTTGCTGAGTACATACGAAAGACCATAAGCATCTCATCAGACAAATTAATAGTACACTAGTAACACAATCAATTCATAGTGGACAATCGTTTCACAAGTCCCTCCAAACATTTTAAATGGCCACCAACCTCCCCCGGATGTGACACTAAGATACTACCATAGGACAGGAAAAGGATCATAAAAATTGCTCAGCCTTTATTCGGCTTCATTTGGATTTCCCTGTGTGCTGGTGTAACTGGTTCATGCTTCTCTTGTGTGGCACTGCATTTGCAACATAACAATGCCCTGTCACAAATATACTGTTTCCTTAAAATACACCAGTGCCTTGGTTGTGGCAAAAACAGGTAGATTTAACTGGCCTTTGCAGACCTCTTACTGTCTGTAGTCAGGGTATCTTTGCTGTGCTTGTCATGTTTGACTTAAATCTTGTTTAAAAGGAGGTGTGTACCATCCTTTAAATGTGTGTTAGTCCGCAAGTTTGCCATTCTGAAGAAAGTTCAGTCCATGTGGGCTGGGCCACCCCAGAATAAAGGAACATCAATAGCCCATCGTCCCTGTTTCCACAAACTGTTCACAGTCAATCAAATGTATCCAGCGATGATGATCTTCAATCTTTACAGCAGTTCATGTTGTTAGCAACACTTGGTTGTTCTTTTCAATACAGTTTCAATTTCTTCTTGTCCCAGCACCCCCATCGTATAGCTTTTATGGCTCCCAGCAAAGCTCCTCCAACCTGGGAATGTAGATCTGGCAAGACATGGGTTAATTGCCGACCATACATAATTAGTTAATTGCCCAGGGCCTGTAAGTGGCTTCCCCCCACTCTCCAGGGGCAATAAAAAGTTGTAAATCTTGTTCACCAGCTGAGTTTCGCCAGCACTTTTGTCTACCTTTGATCCTTCATCTGTTCCTTCCTAACACTTACTTCGCTGTGAATTTATTCTTTAATCCGATTATATCTGAAGAGGCTCTCCCCACCTAAATATTCAATTCTCCAAATATGTTCTCTTCCCCAATCTACTTTATCTTCTCACCTTTCATCCCTCATTGTGAGTTCCCTCAAACCTCCTTTTTGTAAGTCATAAGACAATTTTTCATCTACCTTCATTTCACTCACACAGCACATGCTTCAACATCTTTTTGTTTGCTTCAAAACAGTAATCTTGCTTCATTTGCATTTTAAAAGACAACCTCTGTTATCATATCAAAACAAACTTTCCCAAAAGAACTCATTCAGAATCAGTAATCAATAATACATTTACTTTTCTCTGTAATTTTGACATTTCCAATCTCATTTAACACTTTAATCGGGATGAGTCTTTTTTTAACTTGGTTCAAAAGATTTATAATCATCCAACACATTAGCACACCATAAACTTTGTCTATTTGCATTTTAAAGGACAAACTATTTAAAGTGACACACAACTTTGCTCATTGCTTTGAATTTCACACATTCCACATACAAAAACATTGTTTTCCAAGCAGTACATATACAAAAACATTGTTTTACCAGCAGTATATAATATTTCATTTTTAAAGACATCTCTTTGTAATTTACTTTCCCTTTTTCTGACAAGACTTCTGTTTACCAAAATCCTGGTTACCTAACCCTAATTGGACATTGATCCAGATCATGATTAGTCAGACTCCCCTTGACTTTTCAGTCTCCCTATCCTATCCTCATTTCTCCATTGAATTTTCCTTCATCCCCAATTTTTATAACATAGTTGCTTGTCAGAAAAAGGATTTACCTCCTGGGTAATTTTGTTTTGCAATCCCCATTGACTCTTTCCACCATCCCAGATGCCTGTGGGTGGTGTACACAGTGAATTGCTGTTGGATATTAAAATGTGCACATATTTCCTTATTATTGGTGGTTGGTAGAGCTTTACTCCACCTACTAAATAAATCTAAAATCACTACGCAATATTTATAACACTGGGCCCTTGGCATCTCAATAAAATCAATCTGTATGCATTCAAACGATCATGATGGCATTGGTGTCACCCCTGAGGGTATCTTAAAATGGTTTGCCTGGATTATTTCATTGGCAAATTTTACATTCAGAGGCCTGCTTCAGTGCCTCATCAAATTTTCGGGTGCCACCACATTTCCTTTGTTATCCTATCATTCCCTCCTTACCAGCATGGGTAAGACGGGTAAAAATGTATCGTTATACACCAACTTGTCCAAGCGGGGTGTGCTGAATCAATGGCACAGCCCTCTTGTTTCCATAGTTATTATTATATACAAGAGGCGTCCCTCTGTAATGTACATACCTCCCTCATATCTGGCAGGACCGTTCTATTTGCTAGTATCTGTTTACCAGATGTCACCACGCATTTGGATGTACAGGCTGCTTGCTTGGATACACTATCGGCAAATTCATTACCTTTTGCTATAGGGTCCCCAGCACCAGTGTGTGCAGTACATTTAATAATGATCAGCTGTTCTGGTAGCATCAATGCCTTAAACAAATTACGCACAGAAAGGCATTCCCGTGCTCCCAATCCTGGAGAGCTTTGTAAGGTCAGAACTTCAAGGTATAGGGATGTTACTGATGGAACTGTCCCAGGTAAAGATGCCATTGCTACTGGTAGGGCATAGGGAGGTGGACATCTCACAAGATTATCTAACTCCTCCTCATTTTCATTACCAAATAGGGTCGTCGTGCCAGACATGAAGTCTCCTCCAGAGGATTTACCAGTACTGGGTTTATTTTTTACGAACCATCACCTGTTTCTCACCTCCTGCCTGTCTTTTAATTCTATTCTCTTGTTCCTCTGCCCACTGGCATTCTAGTTGCAATTAATTCCATCCTTTCCTAGTGCTATCCTAGTTTCTTAACTCTATCTAGCAAAGTTACAAAATTGTGAGATTTAAAAAAAATCAAGTCTGCAATTTATCCCATCAGATAAAGCATAACAATAAGTTTAATTTGACACCTAATTCACTTTCATATCTCAAGTAATAAAAAGGTTATGGCCATTTTCATACTCGGAAATTAGCATCTTGTTCCCTATTGATTTTCTATGGACATAACAAAAAAACTGTGATCATGGACCGTCAAAAGCCCATAACCTTCTTAAAAATTAAGAGAACTGAATGAAATTTTCAGTTATCATAGATTAAACCATTCTGACACAAATATAAAATAATCTTACTTGGATGACCTGAAATAAAAGCATATAATTAGTTAGTTACCCAATTGTAGCTAATTTCAAACTTCAATTACTAGATCTAAACATATATCTATTTCTTAATAAATGATTAACATTTTTAAATAGCCTAAGTGTCCAAATTATATTCACAAATAATTCACAATAAAACATGATTTTTAAATCTCATTTACATCAATTTATAGGCCAAATGGAAGGAATTTAGTGTTCAATTGCTGTAAACCAAAGCCCACCTTAAATCGGCTTTCTAGTGGGTTCCTGTGAAGAAAAATACTGCGGGATATAAAAAGCCCAAAATGAGCTACTCGCTATAGAAAACTTTATTTACAGGGTTCTTAAGAAGCCCCTTTTAATGTAAACATAAAGTACATACCGGTACTTGTTTGCTTTATAAAACCCTGGGACTGCGAGAGGTCGAGGATCTAGAGAATGACCTCCAAACTACTACAACCACCATACAAGGCCATAAAAACCAATAACACCCTTTGCGACGGGGTCCCCCAGCGATTCTCCGTCAATGATTCACTAGGCTGAACATTTTTGACTGCAACAGCCCAGTAAAAATCGCGTTTTAAACCTGCCCCCTCTAAACAGCGCCAAAAGCACGCACACGGCCTGGGCAGATTCTCATTGACAATTCAGGTAGGTTTTGTAACATACCTACTCTATCCCCTTCTTACATGCAGTATCCATCCAACTTCGAACTCTACTCTCCTCATGCTTCTCCTCTGTTCCTGATTTCCATGTTTTAATTCCTTTCTTCCATTTCTTTCCTGTCTTCCTTTCCCATATCAACACCTCTGCTTATTTAATTGTCTCAACATACCATGTGCCCCCTACAGGCCAGGCTTCATCCCCTAACCATTTGGTCAACTTGTAACTTAACATTCTAAATTTCTTATTATACTTAGGATTCAAATAACACATATATAGGACTGGTTTCCAGAGCATTCCCCATAGATAGATAGAAAGAGAGAGAGAGAAAACAGACTTCTTAATTCCGAATCGTTCCAAATATATCAACCAGGCCGACCCACTAAATGAGACCCCAGTTTCTCAATTTGGCTGACTTTTTAATTCCGAATAGTTCCAAATATATCAACCAGGCCGACTCGCTACTCGAGACCCCAGTTTCTCAATTTGGCTGACCTTTTTTAACTCTTTAATATACGACCCAAGTGTCTCAACGAAGCCGACTTGCTAACCAAGACCCCCGTTTCTCAACCTGGCAGACGTCTTAACTCTTAAAATAAGCCCCAGGTGTCTCAACGAAGCAGACCCGCGAACCGGGACCCCCGTTTCTCAACCTAGCAGACTTCTTAATTCTTTAATATACAACGCCACTTATTTCTCAATCCGACAACGCTTCGGATGTCTCAATAAGCCAGACGCACACCTCAACCCCCGTATCTCAACCCGACAAATCACGGATGTCTCAACGAGGCCGATGAGCCCTTAGTAGAGAGAGAAAAAGAGAAAACAAAGAGAGATAGACAGAGAGAGAAAAAGAGAAAGAGAAACCGCTCAAGTCCTTAAAAATATACACAATTCCGTCTTATAAATACATACACAATATCCCTTCTTAAAAAAAAACCATATAAAGCCCAACTGGTCTTACCTTTGTCTGTTTCGAAGAACCTCGGCAGGGAACCAAGTCAACCTCTGATAAAGGATCACAGATGTTCCCGGGAGTTTCTAGGGAGTCGGTCTTACAAGGGGGCCGATAGAGCTCAGTTATCTCCCTTCCAATCCCGGCAACCTCCGCAACCTCTTGCACAGTCAGCTGTTGATGTGTTCCCAGCGAGGCCTGCATAACTACGCCAATGAAAAAGCTACTTATTTTAACTACTAAACCAGGTTCGCTTCTTAATAAACAGACACCACACAAACTGTTTGGTAGACCAGTTCAAAACTTTACTTAACATCGGCCGATGGAAGGGAGGGAGAACTCCAGTCAAGTGACCAACACAGACACTTGACTGTCCTCAGCCACCTTCCCTTAACAACAGAATTACATTGCCTTAAATAGGTTTATTTTGTCCCCTTAACACCTTCCACAGACATTAATCATGTCAGAGGTACAGGAAAAGGTTTCCACAGAATACATCACATCAAACCTTTTGTTTACATGGTACAAGATATACTAAAAACATTGGCTATTTGCTTTATCTCCAAATAGACCACCCCTAGCTCTTTTCGCTGCATCCTCTGTCATTTGGTCCCTCATAAACATAGGTCATTTGTTTACAAAGATGTGACTGTTTATTTCTCTCTTCCTTTATTGCCTCCTCCCCCATAAACATTGGTCATTTGGTTTATGGCATCTTACTTTCAAAGATATCTCTCTAGCTCCTTCACTTGGGAGACAATGTTATCTCACACACCCCGCAACCTGAGGAAAGCCTAATTTGACACTAAATATAAGCTGTAAGCTAGCCCAGAAACCAATTTAATATCTTCTTATATTTTTAACTAAAACTCGGCTTCATCAATATGTTAACCCACTCATTCCTGGATCGTTCTTTTAAACCCTCTCCAGAGCCAGCACATCCTTCCTCAGATATGCTGCCTAAAATTGCTCACAATACTCCAAATGCATCCTGACCACTGCCTATAGAACCTCAGCATTACATCCCTGTTTTTGTATTCTCACCCTCTTGAAATAAATTATAGCATTGTGTTTGCTTTCTTCAAAAGATTTTGTTAATGCTGAGATCCTTGCATTAGGATCTCTTCCCCCAGATCAAGCTTTCTTGATTTCCATCAGTTTCCTTCTCTATATCCCCTTCTATGATTCAGCTTTAGCCCCCCCCCCCCCCCCCCCCACACCCACACACACACACACACACCCAACCATCCCTCTCTCTCCCTCTTACATTCCTCTCTATTATTCTCTCTCACACATTCCCCTTTTAGAAACACACATGACAATTTATTTTTATATATCTTTACTTGAGTTTTTACTGTACTCCTCTGATTGGAAATTAATGCTGCATTTATTGTGATTCTCTTTCTTTTGCAGATACACTCTTCTCTCGCCCTTCCCTTCTTTCCCGTCAGGACCCATGACTTTGCCTGGGCTGAGTCTGCTCAGCTCCTTCCTCAGCTGCTCAGCCTTGATGGTCAGGCACGACAAAGAAAGGGCAGAGGAACTTGACCAGGGGGATTGAGGTGGAGAATCTGTCAGGGAGCAGGGGGGAAGGGGGGCAGTAGCCCCACCAACAAATTTATTTAAAAAACAGGTTTAGCTCGTTAGCCCAGTCCTGATTGCTTTCCGTCCACATGCCACTGGTCTTCCTGTAGCCTGTAATACTCTTCATACCGCACCACACATCCTTCATGTTGTTCTGCTGAAGATTCAGCTCCAGTTTCCTCCTGTTGGCATCCTTGCCATGTCTCAGTCCTGCCGTTAGGTGCCCTTCCTTAAGAACCGATACACTGGCACTGGAGAAAATACAAAGGACATGTCGTAGCTAATGACTGGGATGAGGGGATCGTCCTATCATGGGTAGCTAAAGAAATGTATTCTTCAGAAGTTAGAAAAATGAGTGGTGATTTTATTGAAACACTAGACTAAGTGGGACCCGTTGGGTCCCATGTTCACACGGGAGGACCGGTCCCCCAACGCAATATGCCTCCTCTCCACCAATTCCAATGTAGATGGCCATTATATTTGGCTTGTATTATTGTAATGTACTGTACTTCTACAGGAATTCCTTGAAATTCCATTTCAAGCAGGGTGCAAAGCCACCTAATTCAAATCCATTTTCCTACAATTTCAAGCAGAGTGCAAGGCCACCAAATTCAAGTGCAGTTTCATACCACTTCAAGCAGGGTGCAAGGCCACCAAATTCAGGTACAGGTTCCTACCACATCAAGCAGGGTGCAAGGCCACTGGATTTAAGTGCAGTTTACGACCACTTCAAGCAGGGTGCAAGGCCACCAAATTCAAGTGCAGTTTCATACCACTTCATGCAGGGTGCAAAGCCACCACATTCAAATGCAGTTTCATACCATTGCATGCAGGGTGCAAGTCCATCACATTCTTTTTTAAATTATTTTTTTAAATAATTTTATTTATTAGAAGTACAGTACATTACAATAATACAAGCCAAATATAACATTGCACCACTTCATTGTACCATTTCATTTTTTTAAGCTTTAAAAAGAGAAAAAAGTAAAGAAAGTGAGAAAGAATGGTGATAGTGTGAAAAAGTGATCACAAAGAAAGACCCATTAAGCAAAGAGTTAGGGAAAAAAGTTAAGAAATATGCCGTAGAAAAGAAAAAAGAGAAAAATAAACAAAAGCCCTATTATGAAGACCGAGCAGAAAGGGATAAACCAAATTTGTATTTTTCATCCCCCCCATACCAGATCCTGAAACCATTTATTTTTAAAGTACTGTTGCAGCTTATACTTGTAGTAAATCGATAAATGCAGACCACGTCTTTTGGAAGTGGTCTGCTTTGCCTGCAAGAAGGAGTCTCATATCTTCCAGGTGTAATGTTTCGAACATATTTGAAATCCACATATTTATTGTTGGTAAAGGGGCGTTTTTCCAGAATTTAAATATAAGCTTTTTTCCCGTTATTAACCCGTAATTAAATAGATTATTTTGAAACACAGTTAGTTCAGGGCTGCCTTCCATTTTTCCAAAGATAATCAATTATGCTTTTGGTATCAATTTTATTTTAAATAATTTTGTAAAGATTTCAAAAATTTTAGTCCAAAATTTTTGAATTTTTATACAAAAAACAAATGAATGCGCTATAGTAGCTTCTTGGGATAGCTATTTATCACAAATAGGTTGACGTTAGGAAAAAGTTTACGTATTTTGGTTTTTGAGTAATATAATCTATGTAAGATTTTAAATTGAATTAGAGTGTGTCTTACGTTAATCACACCACATTCAAATGCAGTTTCATACCATTTCAAGCAGGATGAAACCACAATAAAACCACACAAAACACCACACTCACAGTTCAGTAGACATTCAATGTGTTCAGTTGATTTACAGCTCAACAAAGTTGTGACGTCTCCCTCCCCCATCATGCAGAGAATGAGCCACACCCACATTTCTGGGTTTTATAATCCGTCCCCCCTCCCACCAGAAAAGGCATGATTGATAGGAGAGAGATTCTCAACATTAGAAACATAGAAACATAGAAAGTAGGTGCGAGAGCAGACCACCAGGTCCATCGAGCCCGCACCGCCATTCGCTCATGGCTGAACACTAAACAGACACACTTACCCACAAACAGTAGACACAAGACACAGAACACAAGACACTACCCTCCCCTTTATACCGCTATCACCCCTCTCCACCCCAAGAACCTCGTGATCTCCTGGGGGAGGCAAAAAACCGGATAAAAACCCAGGTCCAATTCGGGAAAAAAAAACGGGAAATTCCTCTCCGACCCCAATCTAGGCGATCGACACTTGTCCAGGAGATCACTCAGGTCTTACTATACTAACCATACCTAGGTCCATATCCCTGCCCTCTCCCCGTAGCCCCTTATCCCCTTGGCAGCTAAAAAAACATCTATTTTAGTCTTAAATATATTTAAAGTTTCTGCTTCCACTGCTCCCTGGGGCAGTGAATTCCATAAATTAACCACCCTCTGGGTGAAGAAGTTCTTCCTCATCTCAGTTTTAAAAGAGCCCCCCCTTATTCTGCAACTATGTCCCCTAGTTCTAGTTTCCCCGATCATTGGGAACATCCTCGGTGCATCCACCCGATCAAGGCCCCTCACGATCTTATATGTTTCAATGAGATCGCCTCTCATTCTTCTAAACTCCAAAGAGTAGAGTTCCAGCCTACTTAACCTTTCCTCATATGTCAATCCCCTCATTGCAGGAATTAATCTTGTAAACCTTCGCTGCACTGCCTCCAGGGCTAGTACATCCTTTCTTAAGTATGGACCCCAGAACTGTACACAGTATTCCAAATGTGGTCTCACTAATACTGTGTACAGCTGCAGCAAGACCTCCGTGTTTTTATACTCAATCCCCCTAGCAATAAAGGCCAAAACTCCATTGGCCTTCCTGATTGCTTGCTGCACCTGCATACTAACTTTCAGTGATTCATGTACTAATACCCCTAGATCCCTTTGCGTTGCATTACAACGCAGCTCCTCTTCATTTAGAAAATAACTTGCCCTATCATTTTTTTTTCCCAAAGTGAATGACTTCACATTTATTAGTATTAAATTTCATCTGCCAAGTTGTTGCCCACTCACCTAGCTTATCTATATCCTTTTGCAGACTCTTCCTATCCTCCTCATCCCCTACTTTTGCTCCCATTTTTGTATCGTCCGCAAATTTTGATATATTACACTTGGTTCCCTCCTCCAAATCATTTATATAAATTGTGAACAACTGGGGTCCCAGCACCGACCCTTGCGGAACCCCGCTAGTTACCGGTTGCCATCCCGAGTATGAACCATTTATCCCCACTCTCTGCTTCCTATTTGTTAGCCAATCCTCTACCCATGCTAATATATTACCCCCAATCCCATAATTTTTTATTTTTAGCAATAGTCTCTTATGTGGCACCTTGTCAAAAGCCTTTTGGAAGTCCAAGTATACCACATCCACCGGTTCCCCTTTATCCACCCGGGTTGTTACTTCCTCAAAGAATTCGAGCAGATTCGTTAAACAGGACTTCCCCTTCACAAAACCATGTTGGTTCTGTCCGATGAAGTCATGTTTATCCAAGTGCCCCGTTAGTGTTTCTTTAATAATTGTCTCTAACATTTTACCCACCACCGATGTTAGACTAACCCGTCTATAGTTACCCGCCTTCTGTTTACTTCCTTTTTTAAATATAGGTGTTACATTGGCCATTTTCCAATCCACTGGGACCGTTCCTGCCTCCAGGGAGTTTTGGAAAATTATCACCAATGCATCCACAATCCCCACCGCTATCTCCCTCAAGACCCTTGGATGTAATCCATCAGGCCCAGGGGATTTATCCTCCTTCAGTCTCATCAATTTCCCTAATACCACCTCCTTGGTGATCTTAATAGTATTAAGCTCCTCCATTCCTACCGCCCCCTGTTTATCCAGCGTTGGAATATTTTTTGTGTCTTCTATGGTGAAGACTGATACAAAATACTCGTTTAATGCCTTTGCCATTTCCATGTTCCCCACCAACAACTCTCCAGTCTCACCCTCCAATGGACCAACGTTCACCTTAGCCACCCTTTTTCTTTTTATATAGCTATAAAAACTCTTACTATTAGTTTTTATGTTGTTCGCTAAATTTAAATAGTAAAACACTCACAGTTTAGTAGACACGTGTTCAGTGTTATTCACAGCTCAGACTGAGAGACCTGACCCTCTCACTTCATCCATCTTGCTGAGACTTGCTGAGGCACAACACTTCCGTGTTTTATAGTCCTTTCCCCGCCCACCAGCAGGGGCAACAGAGCGAATCTCAACATTTTTCATGGATGGGAAAATCTTCTTGTCCTGCGCAGCGGAGGGAGACTTCTTGTCCTGCGGAGCGGAGTAAGATGGCCAAAAATCACAGTCGTAAGTAGTGCCGTTTTTTCTAAAGTCATGTAACAGCAAAACAGGAAGTGGTCAAAATCAAACTTTTAGTAATATAGATGTATTGTAATGAGTTCAGTCAAACTCATATCAAGACACAACACATTGTTTATTAAATCTACATACAGTATTGATATGCAGGGCATTACATTTCTTAGCAGCTATTCATAGTGACTGGCGTAGGCAAGCTCTTGTTAATATACAGCGCATATTAGGCCCAGTCACTACTAACAAGCACAATAATTGGCTAGTAGGAAATAACCAATCTACATCTTTCCTTGTAGAAACAAAATAAAGCATAGATGGCTAAGCAATATAGGTGGTGGAACGTTACTAAAGCATTTGGGGAAGTTTGTATAGTTATACAAAATCACCATATAGAAACATAGAAAATAGGTGGAGTAGGCCATTCGGCCCTTCGAGCCTGCACCGCCATTCAATATGATCATGGCTGATCATCCAACTCGGTATCCTGTACCTGCCTTCTCTCCATTCCATATAACCATATAACAATTACAGCACGGAATCAGGCCATCTCGGAAACAGGCCATTGTTCCCGATGTTGGGGAAGTCCAGAACAAGGGGTCACAGTTTAAGGATAGGGGGAAATATTTTAGGACCGAGATGAGGAAAACATTTTTCACAGAGAGAGTGGTGCATCTCTGGAATTCTCTGCCACAGAAGGCAGTTGAGGCCAGTTCATTGGCTATATTTAAGAGGGAGTTAGATGTGACCCTTGTGGCTAAAGGGATCAGGGGTTATGGAGAGAAGGCAGGTACAGGATACTGAGTTGGATGATCAGCCATGATCATATTGAATGACGGTGCAGGCTCGAAGGGCCGAATGGCCTACTCCTGCACCTATTTTCTATGTTTATATGTTAATCTCAGCCCTTCTAATTATGTGAGGTAAGGGAAACAAGTAGAGTAGCTATGGAAACTATGAGGATCAAAGAAGAGGAAGTACTGACACTTTTGAGAAATATAAAAGTGGATAAGTCTCCAGGTCCGGACAGGATATTCCCTAGGACATTGAGGGAAGTTAGTGTAAAATAGCAGGGGCTATGGCAGAAATATTACAAATGTCATTAGAAACGGGAATAGTGCCGGAGGATTGGCGTACTGCGCATGTTGTTCCATTGTTTAAAAAGGGGTTTAAGAATAAACCTAGCAATTATAGACCTGTTAGTTTGACGTCAGTGGTGGGCAAATTAATGGAAAGAATACTTAGAGATAATATATATAAGCATCTGGATAAACAGGGTCTGATTAGGAACAGTCAACATGGATTTGTGCCTGGAAGGTCATGTTTAACTAATCTTCTTGAATTTTTTGAAGATGTTACTCGGGAAATTGATGAGGGTAAAGCAGTGGATGTTGTGTATATGGACTTCAGTAAGGCCTTTGACAAGGTTCCTCATGGAAGGTTGGTTAAGAAGGTTCAATGGTTGGGTATTAATGGTGGAGTAGCAAAATGGATTCAACAGTGGCTGAATGGGAGATGCCAGAGAGTAATGGTGGATGGTTGTTTGTCAGGTTGGAGGCCAGTGACGAGTGGGGTGCCACAGGGATCTGTGTTGGGTCCACTGTTGTTTGTCATGTACATCAATGATCTGGATGATGGTGTGGTAAATTGGATTAGTAAGTATGCAGATGATACTAAGATAGGTGGGGTTGCGGGTAATGAAGTAGAGTTTCAAAGTCTACAGAGAGATTTATGCCAGTTGGAAGAGTGGGCTGAAAGATGGCAGATGGAGTTTAATGCTGATAAGTGTGAGGTGCTACATCTTTGCAGGACAAAACAAACCAAACACAGATCCCTGTGGCACCCCACTCGTCACTGGCCTCCAACCTGACAAACAACCATCCACCAAATGGCCTAAATCTCTCTGTGGACTTTGAAAATCTACTTCATTATCCACAACACCACCAATTTTAGTATCATCTGCATACTTACTAATCCAATTTACCACTCCATCATCCAGATCATTGATGTATATGACAAACAACAGTGGACCCAACACAGATCCCCAGGGCACCCCACTAGTCACCGGCCTTCAACCTGATACCTTTAGCCACAAGGGCCACATCTAACTCCCTCTTAAATATAGCCAATGAACTGGCCTCAACTACCTTCTGTGGCAGAGAATTCCAGAGATTCACCACTCTCTGTGTGAAAAATGTTTTTTCTCATCTCGGTCCTAAAATATTTCTCCCTTATCCTTAAACTGTGACCCCTTGTTCTGGACTTCCCCAACATCGGGAATAATCTTCCTGCATCTAGCCTGTCCAACCCCTGAAGAATTTTGTAAGTTTCTATAAGATCCCCCCTCAATCTTCTAAATTCTAGCGAGTACAAGCCAAGTCTATCCAGTCTTTCTTCATATGAAAGTCCTGACATCCCAGGAATCAGTCAGGTGAACCTTCTCTGCACTCCCTCTATGACAAGAATGTCTTTCCTCAGATTAAAACTGTACGCAATACTCCAGGTGTGGTATCCCCAAGACCCTGTACAACTGCAGTAGAACTTCCCTGCTCCTATACTCAAATCCTTTTGCTATGAATGCTAACATGCCATTCGCTTTCTTCACTGCCTGCTGCACCTGCATGCCTACTTTCTTTTTTTTAATTTATTTTTTATAATATTTTTATTAGAAGTAGACATATTATAAAGTATAGTTACATATTATAGTAAAAATACTTTTCATATACATCAGTCATACATTATTAAAATTTTCAATTATCAATTACTTCTGCTTCTAGTGTTTTTATTTTTTATAGAAAGAGAGAGAAAGAGAGGGTAGAAAGTTACAAATTAAAAAAAACAGAAAAATGGAAGAGATGGAATGGGTTACCTATAATACGTCAATGGAGATAGGTTCGCAGAAAGTATAGCTTTTCATCTGATCCTGAGTTCAAGTTTCAGTTGGGTCCTCGTGCTGTGCCAATCTATCCCTTCAGATACTTAATGAATGGAGCCCAGATTTTATCGAAAAGATCTTCTTTGTCCATTAAGATGAGTCTAATTCTTTCTAAGTATAGGGTCTCCGACATTTCCGTAATCCATATTTTAATTATGGGGGTTGTAGGGCCTTTCCAAAATTTTAATATTAATTTTTTCCCGATTATTATACTGTAGTTGAGGAAATTTCTTTGGTTTGTTGTGAGTGTTAAACTTTGCTCTGATATTCCAAGTATTATTAATTTTGTGTCTGGGTCCAGTTTTGTATTAATAACTTCTGAAGTTATTTCAAAAATATCAGTCCAGAAATGTTTAAGTTTTATACAGTTTGCAAACGTATGTGTTAAATTAGCCTCTAGATGTAGACATTTATCACAAATAGGAGAGATTTGTGGGAAGATTCTATTTAGTTTTATTTTAGAGTAGTGTAGTCTATGTAAGACCTTGAATTGTATTAAAGTATGTCTGGCATTTAATGAACATTGATGTATTTGTTGTAAACTTTCGTCCCACATATCTTTCGTTACAATGTTACAAAATTTTCAGATTAAAAAAATCAAGTCTGTAATTTATCCCATCAGATAAAGCATAAAAATAAGTTTAATTTGACACCTAATTCACTTTCATATCTCAAGTATTAAAAAGGTTATGGCCATTTTCATACTCGGAAATTAGCATCTTGTTCCCTATTGATTTTCTATGGACATAACAAAAAAGCTGTGACCGTGGGTAGTCAAAAGCCCATAACTTTCTTAAAAATTAAGAGAACTGAATGAAATTTTCAGTTATCGTAGATTGAAGCATTCTGAAACAAATATAAAATAATCTTACTTGGAGGACCTGAAATTAAAACATATAATTAGTTAGTTACCCAAGTGTAGCAAATTTGAAACTTCAATTACTAGATCTAAACATCTATCCATTTCTTAATAAATGATTAACATTTTTAAATAGCCCAAGTGTCCAAATAATATTCATAAATAATTCACAATAAAACATGATTTTGAAATCTCATTTACATTAATTTATAGGCCAAATAGAAGGAATTTTGTGTTCAATTGCTGCAAATTAAAGTCGATTTTAAATCAGCTTTCTAGTGGGTTCCTGTGGAACGCGCTGGTTTAGAACGTTCACATTGCGCTGGATTTGTGCCCTCAAATGCCCAGAAAAATACTGCGGGATATAAAGAGCCCAAAATGAACTACTCGCTATAGTAAACTTTGTATAAAGGGTTCTTAAGAAGCCCTTTTTAATGTAAAAATAAGCTACATACCTTTAATTGTTTGCTTTATAAAACCCTGGGGCTGCGAGAGGTTGCGGGTTTAGAGAGTGATTTTTAAGCTACTATAACTATTATACAAGGCCATAAAAATTAATATTACCTTTTGCGACGGGGTCTTTCAGCGATTTTTCATTAATGATTTACTAGGCTGAACATTTTCGATTGCAACAGCCTAGTAAAAATCGCGTTTTAAACCCGCCCCCTCTAAACAGCGCCAAAATCGCGCACACGGGCTGGGACAGATTTTCAACGACGATTCAGGTAGGCTTTGCAACATACCTATTATAAGGTGACCTATTTCATTTTCCCATTTGTATCTATAAGGTTCGGTCGTTGGTACCTCGTTGTTTAGTAGGGTGTTATGAATATAAGCTATTAGTTTTTCAGTATTAGGATGCTTGTTCAAACATTCATCAAGAATTTTTGATTCCCTACTCCTGTAGACTTGTGTATTAGATTTAACATAATCTCTAATTTGTAGATATCTGAAGAAATTATTTGAGTGCAGTCCATAATTCTGTTGTTACTCTTGAAATGAAAGAAAAGTGCCTTTCCCATAAAGATGTCCAATATTTTTGATTCCATAATTTTTCCATTGTATGAAACCTTTGTCCATAAAGGATGATTTGAATAAAGGATTATTTACAATGGGAAGGCATAGTGGTATATTATTCAATTTTAAATCTTTTTTTATTTGTTTCCAAATTCGTATTCCACTATGTATTATGGAGTTTTCTTTATAGGTTTTTTTTGTGCAGTTTTGTGGGGGCAAATATGATCGGACCTATTTCAAAAGGTAGACAGTCTTCCTTTTCCATCATTAACCAATCTGGTTGTCATTCCATTTCTTCCAGCCAGAAATTCATGTTTTTAATATGGACTGCCCAAAAATAAAATAAGAAATTTGGCAAAGCCAAACCTCCATTTATTTTTAACTTACATAAATGTTTTTTACTTATTCTATGATTCTTATAATCCCAGACAAAACTTGTATCAATGGAGTCGACTTTTTTGAAGAAAGTTTTTGGGATATATATCGGAATTAGTTGAAATAGGTACAGCAGTTGTGGTAAAAAAAATCATTTTTATGGCATTAATTCTCCCAAGCATAGAAATGGGGAGTGTTTTCCAGTATTGAATATTCTTATGTAGTTTATTCAGTAAGGGTGGGAAATTTAGTTTAAATAAAGAGGTATATGTCTTAGTTACATAGATTCCTAAGTATTTAAATTTATCTTTAACTATTTTAAAAGGGGATTGTTGTATTGTATGTAAATTGAATTTTGTTATTGGCATGATTTCACTTTTATTCCAATTCTATATCCTGAAAACTGACCAAATTGAGTTATTAGATTTAATAGGTTTGGAATACTAATACTAGTTTGTAACTTTGTAATATATATATTAGAACATCATCTGCATATAAGGAAATTTTATTCCTTGTGTCTCTAGTATTGTATCCATATATTCCTGGATGGTTTATAATGCTTTCTTCTAGGGGTTCTATTGCAAGAGCAAATAATAGTGGGGATAGTGAACATCCTTGTCTACAGCCTCTAGAGAGATTAAATTTAGTTGATAACATTTTGTTTGTTAATATTCTGGCTGTTGGATTAGAATATAACAATTTAACCCATGTACAGTACTTCTCTCCTAGTTGAAATGTTTCCATCACCGAAAATAAATATGGCCATTCTACCTGGTCAAATGCTTTTTCAGCATCTAACAAAATAATTGCTAGATCTGCATTAGGAAATCTATTGGAGTATATAATATTAAATAATCTTCTCAGATTATAAAATGAATACCGTTTGGGGATAAACCCTGTTTGGTCGGGATGTATTAATTTGCTGATCACTAAGCTCAATCTATTAGATAGAATTTTAGTTAATATTTTCTGATCAGTATTTAAGAGGGCTATGGCTCTGTATGAACCTGGGTCTTCAAGATCCTTGTCCGTTCTTGGTATGAGTATGATTGTAGATTCATTTGGAGTTTCTGGGAGTTTCTGTTGAGTGTAAGCGTATTTGTACATTGTCTGTAGGAGTGGGGAAAGCAAATCATAATTTTTTTTATAAAATTCAGAATTTAGACAATCGGGGCCTGTAGCCATTCCGTATTTTAAAGACTTGATTGACTCTTCGATGTCTTTTATCGTAATTTCAGCCCCTAGTAATTCTCTCTCTTTCTGATCTAGACCCGCAAGCTTACAATTCTTTAAAAATGTTTCCATTCCCATTGATTGTTCTGTTATTTTAGATGAATACAATTTTTGGTAGTATTGTAGAAATCTATCGTTAATATCTTTAGGCAGTGTTAATGTTTCTCCCTTGTCTGTTCTAATTTTGTATATTGTTTTTTTCCCCTTCCAATTTACGAAGTTGACGCGCTAATAGTTTTTGTGGTTTATCACCAAATTCAAAATTTAATTGTTTTGTATGTTGATAAAGTTTTATAACTTGGTCTGAATATATCTTGTTTAGTTTATATTTCAGTACTGCAATTTTATTGTGTTTTATCGTGGATGGTGCTGCTGCATTTTCTGTGTCTAATTGCTTTATTTCCATTTCCAGTTTCTGTTGTTTGGCCCCATTCTCTTTATTAAAAAATGATTGGGAAGAAATTAATGCTCCTCGTACAAATGCTTTAAATGTTTCGCAAAGAAGGGAAGCAGAGATTTCAGGGCTATCGTTAGCCTCAAAAAACATTTAAATCTGTTTTACTAGGTATTCATTACATAACTTATCTTTTAAAATTTGGGGATTAAATCTCCATTGGGACTGTGTCTCTACCATTCTGTTTAGTTTGATCATAAATGTTAGTGGGGCGTGGTCTGAGATTATGATGTTATTATATTGCGAGTTATAGGTAAATGGGATAAGTTTTGAATCTACTAAAAAATAGTCTATCCTTGAGTAAGTTTTATGTACTGGTGAGTAAAATGAATATTCTCGGCCTGATGGAATTTCAATTCTCCAGACATCCTTAATATTAGTAGAATAGAATAGAATCGTTTCTTTATTGTCATTGTAACATGAACCATGTACAACAAAATTTAAAATGTCAGCCAGTCAGTGCAGCATTCAAACATTTCTAAAAGCTAACGATACAAGTTAGTAGTATTAATGTACGAGTTTAAAAATTCACTTGATCGAGATTTTAGTTTTCTTTGAGTTGATGATCTATCCAAACAAGCAACCAATATACAATTTAAATCTCCACCGATTATTAAGTTTTGTTGTGTACATTCCGGAATATTGTTAAGAATTCTCTTAAAAAAGAGTGCTATCAACATTTGGTCCATACACATTGAGGAGAGTCACCTTTTTTAAGTATAACTCCCCTATTATTACAATATATCTGCCTTTAATGTCTTCTATCGTTGATATATGTTTAAAGGGTATACCTTTACGAATTAATATTGCAACACCTCTAGATTTATGTGAGAATGAAGAGTGGTACGCTTTAGCAATCCATTTTGCTTTCAGTCTGTGTTGTGCTTCCTTTTTAAGATGTGTCTCCTGGAGAAATATTATATCTGTTTTCAATGATTTTAAATGAGCTAACACTTTACCTCTCTTGATAGGTTCATTAATTCCCTTAACATTCCAACTACAGAATTTAATTCCCTCACCCCCAATTTTTATATTCATGTCTTGCATCTTGTGATTAAGTGGTAGAGCAGATGATTCAGCACACTCAACCCTACCTTATGCTCGAACATCAGGTAGATGAATTTTAGGTCACGTCTGTTTTCCATTCGAACAAATCTCCTTAAATAAAATATGCAATTCCATTCCAAATACAAAATATAATATGATATAAGATAAAAGAAAGTGATAGAAAATTGGATTAGTAAAGTGTGGAAAGTAAAAAGAAGAAGCAACTACAACTACAATTAGTGCAGTTAGTGATAGCCACCCTAATGTGGCTAAGCATCTATGGACTTCCATAGCTTTTGGTTAATAAAAATACTAGCTCCGTACTTTCCTTAAAAAGAAAGTTTCCAATTCGATGCAAACAATTTGTGGGGGGGAAAGAAATAATGATTATAGTCCATTAATGATGTAATTAGTAGTCTCAAATTGAAATGTTAGTTTTGTATAATATAAACATTTATCAAAGAGTAATCAAAAACAAAAACTTCAGAGAGAGCGCCACCATATATTTTTCATTATAAAATACCTGAATCACACTTTACTTATATTTCATACTTTTAGTTAAGTCAAAAATAATCTAAATAATCTAATTATCAATAGTTAGTGCTAGTTAGTATTCATGATTATTAATAGTTGTTAGAAGTTAATACAAGAATGTAAGTATTATATATCCGTTGCAGGATATTTACCCAATTCTTATTGTGAATTTTAGACAACTCTTAAATATAATAGTTTAAAGTTTACAGTTCCATATCTTCTCTGCTAGATAGCAGTATCCAGGTAGGTGTTGAGTGTTGAATAGTTTTCAATCTTCGATCTTGTCCTCGATGTTCTTGGCAAATTCCAATGCTTCCGTGTGCTTGATGAAGAAGTGTTCCTTCTCCTTGTAAGTAACTCTTAGTGTTGCGGGGTATAACAGTCCATATCTCAAATTCTTTATGTTCTTCAGTATTCTTCTTGTTTCTGTGAACAATGCTCTTTTCTTAGCAACTTCCACAGGATAATCTCTGAATACGCTAATCTTGTCTCCTTCATATACAAGATTTCTGCTTTTGACAATTTTCGTCATCATGTCATCCAATACATGGTCACAGTGGACCTTTACTATCATTATTCTTGGAGGGTCGCCCGCCTTTGGGCGACGTCCCGGCATTCTGTGCGCTCGGGCAAGTAATGGTGCCTGGTCCAGGTTCAAAATTGGTTTCAGTACATCTGCAGCAAATTCACGGGGGTCACGAGTCCCCTCTCTGCCTTCCTGGATGCCCACGATTCTTAAGTTCTGACGCCTTTGTCGTCCCTCCAAGTTTGTACATTTTTCAGTTATTTGACGCAATAACTTTGATAGGCATTGGTTCTCGGTGATGAGTTGTTTTGTAGTTGCGGTACTTGTGTCAGCAAATTCCTCAAGTTCTTTTACAATCTTGTGGTGTTGGTTTAATGTCTGGAAGATAGGTTCAAGTTTAGAATCAAATCTGGATTCCATCTTATTCAGTTTTTCATTTACTTCTTCAACATTTTCAGTCAAATGTCTTTCCATATCTAATTTCCAATCTTCCAGGACTTTGTGTACCATCTCTGTAACCTCGTCTTTAATTTGTTCTTTAATTTCTTTTTTAAAAGATGTCAGCTCTTCTTTAAAGTTCTGTCTAAGATTTTTAAGTTCCACCATTAAATTAGAGATTTCCTGTGTAAGAAACATTTTTAATTCTTCCGTCTCAGTCTTTTTCTTCTTCTTTGAGATGTCTTCTCGGGATGCTGTTAAACCTGAGGCCGAGGCTTCAGTTGGGCCTACCTCTTTAGTCTTGCCGGTTTTTGTCTTGGGAGGGGGAGTATGCTGAGTCGACATACTGCCGGTGTCACGCGCCTGATGACGTCACGGGCCTACTGCAAAACAATCGGTGCCGTTTTCTGCAGGTAAGATCTGTCTTTTCCCCCCGTTTTTTCGTTTTTTTTCACGGAGCTAGTTGGCGCGAGTCTCTCCTACTCCATAGCACCACCGGAAGTCCCTGCATGCCTACTTTCAATGACTGGTGTACCATGACACCCAGGTCCCGTTGCATCTCCCCTTTTCCTAATCGGCCATCATTCAGATAATAGTCTACTTTCCTGTTGTTGCCACCAATGGGTGGCCTGCTAACCCTTCCGGTGCGTGTCTGGTACGAATCCGCCTCACCTCCTTTCACCAGAGAAGATACCGGGGAGGGAATGGGGTAAATGACCGGGGACCCGACGGGGTGGGGAGGTGGTGAGATAGGCATGCTAGTCAACAAACGGCGCGTGGAGGCCGCGGTGAAAACGTTCGCTAATAGTGAAGCAGCAGGACTGGCAGTGGGAGGGTATACGAAATGGGAGACATCTCTATACGGAGATGCAGGACGAGGTTCCTTCACTGGAAGGATATGTTGATGGTTACGTCTGTAGCTGGCTCCGCCGCTTCAACTAGATAAGAGCGCGGTGCTTTAGCAGGGCCATAGACATGACCCAAACAGCAATAGCCCTTGTAGTTTGGAGACGAACCACTTGTCTACTGGCGAGAGTGGCTTACTGGATTTGTCAAAAATCGTTTCTCTGTTTTACGCTTGAATTGTAGTTCTTCGACAAGGTCCCACATAAGAGATTAGTATACAAACTTAAAGCATATAGTATTGGGGGTTCAGTATTGATGTGGATAGATAACTGGCTGGCACATAGGAAGCAAAGAGTAGGAGTAAAAGGGTACTTTTCAGAATGGGAGGCAGTGACTAGTGGGTTACCACAAGTCTCAGTGCTGGGACCCCAGCTATTTGCAATAAAAATTATTGATCTGGACAAGGGAATTGAATGCAACATGTCTAAGTTTGCAGATGACACAAAGCTGGGGGGCAGTGTTAGCTGTGAGGAGGATGCTAGGAGGCTGCAAGATGACTTGGATAGGCTGGGTGAGTGGGCAAATGCATGGCAGATGCAGTATAATGTGGATAAATGTGAGGTTATCCACTTTGGTGGCAAAAAACAGGAAAGTAGATTATTATCTGAATGGTGGCCGATTAGGAAAAGGGGAGATGCAACGAGACCTGGGTGTCATGGTACACCAGTCATTGAAAGTAGGCATGCAGGTGCAGCAGGCAGTGAGGAAAGCGAATGGTATGTTAGCAGTCATAGCAAAAGGATTTGAGAATAGGACCAGGGAGGTTCTACTGCAGTTGTACAGGGCCGTGGTGAGACCACACCTGGAGTATTGTGTACAGTTTTGGTCTCGTAATCTGAGGAAAGACATTCTTGCCATAGAGGGAGTACAGAGCAGGATCACCAGACTGATTCCTGGGATGTCAGGACTTTCATATGAAGACAGACTGGATAGTCTCGGCTTGTACTCGTTAGAATTTAGAAGATTGAGGGGGGATCTTATAGAAACTTACAACATTCTTAAGGGGTTGGACAGGCTATATGCAGGAAGATTGTTCCCGAATTTGGGAAGTTCAGAACAAGGGGCCACAGTTTAAGGATAAGGGGGAATTTTTTTAGGACCGAGATGAGAAAAACATTTTTCACACAGAGAGTGGTGAATCTGTGGAATTCTTTGCCAAAGAAGGTAGTTGTGGCCAGTTCATTGGCTATATTTAAGAGGGAGTTAGAAGTGGCCCTTGTGGCTAATGGGATCAGGGGGTATGGAGAGAAGGCATATACAGGATACTGAGTTGGATGATCAGCCATGATCATATTGAATGGCGGTGCAGGCTCGAAGGGCCGAATGGCCTCCTCCAGCACCGATGTTCTGTTTCTGGACTGCGCTGTCTGAAGCGCAAAACAACTAATGTAGTGGTCATATCTTGTAAAATTGGATGTATACCTAGACCTGCTCAACTTAAGGAACATTGCAAGGGATCCCACACTGGGTTTTCCAGCCCAACGACTGATGTCTCGCCAAACACGTGCTCCCCTGCCTGCATCCCGGCAGCTTTTACAGCAACAAGTTTGATCTCCGCCTGCAGTCCAGAAACATAGAAAATCGGTGCTGGAGGAGGCCATTCGGCCCTTCAAGCCTGCACCGCCATTCAATATGATCATGGCTGATCATCCAACTCAGTATCCTGTACCTGCCTTCTCTCCATACCCCCTGATCCCTTTAGACACAAGGGCCACATCTAACTCCCTCTTAAATATAGCCAATGAACTGGCCTCATCCCCTATCAATAACACATGCCTGCCTTTTCCCCATATTCCTTGACTCCACTAGGCTCAAGAGCTCTATCTAACTCTCTCTTAAATCCATTCAGTGACTTGTCCTCCACTGCCCTCTGTGGCAGGAAATTCCATAAATTCACAACCCTCTGGGTGAAAACGTTTTTCCTCACCTCAGTCTCGTAGGAGGAGGAGCCATCTTGGGGAATGGCTGCTAACCAGCAGCCGTCCGTTTAATCCATTTTTTTTCCCAGTTTTTAGTAAGTCTTGTTTTTCGTCTGTAGGAGAAATGGACTTCTTAATGTGGGGGGGAAGGAGCTAATCTTACTTCTAGGTCCCTACCTGGTCAGTGAGGCAGCTTTTTCTCCGGGTTGGCTGTCGACCCTTCCTCATGGCCTACCAGCGGGCGTGGAGCGCCGTTTCCTGGCAGGTACCGCCCACCACCTTTGCTTCGTTGGTGGCACAGCGCTGGAGCGCTATCGTGGAGCGGAGCGGGCGATGCCTTGCCTGGGTCGCCGCGCTGGATTGACGCGCTGGAGCTCCGGTGAGCTGTGACCGCCGTGATCAACACCTTCGGGCTGCGGGTCTGCGGAGCGGTGCCGACTTTAACATCGGGAGCCTGGGAGCTCCAACGCAGTGCGTCCCTGTCTGCTTTGGAAGCCGACAATCCCCTGCTGGGAAGTGGCCGTTCCAGGTGGCCCAGCCACTGTGAGGACTCTGCCGACGCTGGGGCAACTCCACCCGGCCAGAATGGCCAGGACCATCGGGCCTCCTTAGAGGCAATAGCGGTGGCCTCAATAGGCCTGACTTTTGGGAGAACTGGGGTTGGGGACTGGACTCTGTGCCTTCCCCCACAGTGGTTGTCAAGTCTTCTAATGTTTTTACAGATTCCCCGCTTGAAAGGGATTTGATTTATCTACCCCGAAATGATGAACTGGATTCACTCAGACCAAACACTTCTTTTCCACCTTTTATTTTCTCTTCCTTTTATTTTGGCAGATTAATCTTTAGCAGTTTTAGTCTTTACCAGGTGAAAAACCTTTACACACAAAGGTAAAAAATATACACATTACTGTAACCAAATATAAATAACAGAAAATTACGTGTATCTAACATTCCAACTCATAGCAGCCATTTTGTTTTTTAAATAATTTTCACATTTCATTAAATGAAAAATACAGATAATGCCCACTACTGTTACCAATTTTTTGGCTTAATATCATATGAATCTTTACTGTTTTTTAACACATTTTATCATATTTTTTATAATGCAATTATTTAAACTAACACCACACATAGCATATAAGCATTAGAAATTAGCTCACATTAGCTCTTAACCCCACAATGAAGCAGGATGCACTTTACATAGACAACAAACACCACCAATATTTCAAACTTTCTCAATCAACACGTTAGCCAGACAAGTTTCTCAGATATTAAAGGGTTAAACAGAGTCTCTGGGGCTGCAGTCTTCGGCTCAGTTCATTTAGAGTTCAGTCCTTACCGGCTGCCAATCGGGTCTGTAGAAAATCAGTCCTGCTTGCCTTTTCTGGCTATCGCGACAGTCTTTTTGGACAGTCCTTTTGATTTACTGTTCAAGTTTTGCTGCCCACAAGTCTCTTCCGTCTTCTTCCCTGGCTTCTGGTGCTGTGTGCCCTTTTTAAAGCCCCGGGCAAAACTCGGCAGGCTGGGGTTCCGCCCACTTTAATCACTGTCTCGTGATTTCAATGTAGCATTTCTCTGCACCTGTTCTTTCATTTCAGTTTGACTTGACAGTGGTAACCACTGTGGGGGGATGATTTTTCTGTGTCTTATTACTATGTTAGTCTGTGTCCAAGATGGCTGTCGGAAGGGAGAGTGGACGCTGGCGCGCTTTAGCTGCCACTGCTCTCTCTTCACATTGTGTTTTTTGATTTTTTTGATTTTGTGTCTTTGGAGCGATTTGTATCTTTAATTTTTATATTGATGATGTCCTTATTATTTATTTTTCTCCGACTATATGTTTTTTTTTCTCTTCTGTTAATCTTTGTAAGGTGTCCTTGAGATTTGAAATGCGCCCGAAAATAAAATTTATTATTATTATTATTATTAAATGACCTCCCATTTATTCAAAGACTGTGGCCCTTGGTTCTGGACTCGCCCAACATTGGGAACATTTTTCCTGCATCTAGCTTGTCCAGTCCTTTTAAAAATGTATATGTTTCTATAAGATATCCCCTCATCCTTCTAAACTCCAGTGAATACAAGCCTAGTGTTTTCAATGTTTCCTCATAAGACAGTCCCACCATCCCAGGGATCAATCTCGTGAACCTACGCTGCACTGCCTCAATCACAAGGGTGTCCTTCCTCAAATTAGGAGACCAAAACCGTACACAATACTCCAGATGTGGTCTCACCAGAGCCCTATACAACTGCAGAAGAACCTCTTTACTCCTATACTGAAATCCTCTTCTTATGAAGGCAAACATTCCATTAGCTTTCTTCACTGCCTGCTGTACCTGTAAGACAACTTTCAGTGACCGGTGTACAAGGATGCCCAGGTCTTGCTGCACCTCCCCCTTACCTAACCTAACCCCATTGAGATAATAATATGCCCCCTTGTTTTTGCCGCCAAAGTGGATAACCTCACATTTATCAATATTATACTGCATCTGCCACGCATCTGCCCACTCACTCAACCTGCCCAGGTCACCCTGCAACCTCCTACCATCCTCTTCGCAGTTCATTCACACTGCCACCCAGCTTTGTGTCATCCGCAAACTTGCTAGTGTTGCTCCTAATTCCTTCTTCCAAATCATTAATATATGGTAAACAGTTGCAGCCCCAACACCGAGCCTTGCCGTACTCCACTCGCCACTGCCTGCCATTCTGAAAAGGACCCGTTCACTCCTGCTCTTTGCTTCCGGTCTGACAACCAATTTTCTATCCATATCAACACCCTACCCCCAATACCATGTGCTCTAATTTTAGTCACCAGTCTCCCGTATCAAAAACCTTATCAACGGCTTTCTGAAAATCTAGATACACTACATCCACTGGCACCCCTTCATCCATTTTACTTGTCACATCCTCAAAAAATTCCAGAAGATTAGTCAAGCATGATTTCCCTTTCATAAATCCATGTTGACCTGGACTAATCCCTTTACTGCTATCCAAATGCTCCATTATGACCTCTTTAATAATTGACTCCAGCATCTTTCCCACCACCAAAGTCAGGCTAACTGGTCTGTAATTCCCCGTTTTCTCTCTCGCTCCTTTCTTGAAAAGTGGGATAACATTAGCTATCCTCCAATCCACATGAACTGATCCTGAATCTATGGAACATTGGAAAATGATCACCAATTAATCCACTATTTCTAGAGCCACCCCCCTGAGGACCCTGGGATGCAGACCATCAGGTCCAGGGGATTTATCACCCTTCAGTCCCATTAGCCCAATACTATTTCTCGCCTAATGAAAATTTATTTCAGTTCCTCTACACCCTTAGATCCTCTGACTTCCAGTACATCTGGGAGATTGTTTGTGTCTTCGTTAGTGAAGACAGATCCGAAGTATCTATTCAACTCTTCTGCCATTTCCTTGTTGCCCATAATAATTTCACCTGTGTCTGCCTTCAAGGGACCCACATTTGACTTTGCTACTCTTTTTCCCTTAACATATCTAAATAAACTTCAGTGTCAGTTAGTGTGTGGGAGGCGTAGGAAACAGGCTTGCGGTCGTCATCGGTAGTGGTCTGCAGGCAAGCAGCACCAAGTCCATACTGAGATGCATCGCAAGTGAGCATTACTGATAACTCAAAAGCAAAGTAGGTGAAAGGTGCGCTAGCCAGCTGCAATTTGAGAGTGTCAAACGCTCTTTGGTGCTGCGGATACTAGGACCATGCAGCTTCCTTGTGCGTGAGTTCTCGCAGGGGGCAGATATGTCGTTGAGGTTGGGAATAAATTTCCCCAGGTAGTTGACCATTCCAAGGAACCTTTGTAGACTCGCAACGTCAGTAGGAACTGGCATTTCGTTGATAGCTGCATCACTTGTGAAAACATGTCCGACATAAGTAACTTCTGGGACTCTAAACTTGCACTTCAGGGGATTGAGTTTGAGCTGAATGTCTTTGGCACGGTCTAGTACTTTCTTCAGATTGGCGTCAGGCTCAACCAGGTCGTGTCCGTTGACGAGAATGTTATCAACAATGATGGTGCATGGATACTCAGCAAACAATTGTTCCATCGTACCCAGGAAAACTTCGCTGGTGGAGTTGATGCCCAAGGGCATTCTCAGAAATTTGTATCGGCCAAAGGGGGTGCAGAACGTAGTAAGATTGGACGAGTCTGGGTCCAGTGGAATCTGCCAAAACAAGCTTTTGGCATCCAGAATGGAGAATACTGATGCGTTGCCTATTTGAGCAGCAACTTCCTCTAATGTTCGCAAAGGGTAATGCGGGCGTTTGATAGCAGTTTTAAGATCTCTGGGGTTTATGCAGATATGGACCTCCTCCTTGTTTTTTTTTCCGTTGTGACCACCATGGTGGAAACCCAGTCAGATGGTTCTGTAACTTCGGCATTAACACCCATGGAGATCAGTTACTTGAGTTCATTGTGAACTCTGTCATGCATGGTATGCGGAACACTATATGGCGCTCGGACCACAGGAGCCACGTTGGGATCGATGACAATGTGGTTTTTGAGGGGCAACTTGCCAAGCTCATTGATAAACAGATCTTTGGATTGAGAGAGTACTTGTTGAGTAGGCACGTCAGCAAGAAAGAGTTGATGGACTAGTGGAGTCAAATGATATGGGGAAAAGGCAGGCGTGGGTTATTGATTTGGGACGATCAGCCATGATCACAATAAATAGCGGTGCTGGCTCGAAGGGCCAAATGGCCTCCTCCTGCACCTATTTTCTATGTGTCTATATTTATCTGGACAGTGCGGCCAAAGTATACCAGGCGTAGTTCGCGGCATGCATTGATACTGAACGAAGTCTCTGAATCCTCCTTGACAATATAAAACTTTAAGGCATGGGGCTGCTCGTCTATGGTGCACTTTAAATTAGTTTGTCCAAGTGGGTGTAGAACATCTCCCCCATAAGCCCGAAGTGTGGCTGAAACCTTTTCAATATGTTCAGCGTTATGAATCTTTTTTAAACTCTAATAATCAGATGACGTTGTAGTTTGCCCCCGTATCAACCTTACCGATCACAGGTCTGTTATTCACAAACATGGTTACCTCAGGGTCAAGTTTCTCGTTAGACAAAGGGAGGAGAGTGGATGGCAGAGCTGGTATCTGTACTTTCTGAGAGCCGAGTGGGGGATGGCAAGTCAGGCTCTTGGAATTCGTTATCAGCAAGCTCATGTTGTAACAAGTGCACGCTTGTCCTTGGAGCTGGTTGAGTTGCACAGGAAAGGCAGCATCTAGCAAAGTGGTTTAGAAACATAGAAATTAGGTGCAGGAGTAGGCCATTCGGCCCTTCGAGCCTGCACCGCCATTCAATATGATCATGGCTGATCATCCAACTCAGTATCCTGTACCTGCCTTTTCTCCATACCCCCTGATCCCCTTAGCCACAAGGGCCACATCTAACTCCCCCTTAAATATAGCCAATGAACTGGCCTCAACTACCCTCTGTGGCAGAGAGTTCCAGAGATTCACCACTCTCTGTGTGAAAAAAGTTCTTCTCATCTCGGTTTTAAAGGATTCCCCCCCTTATCCTTAAGCTGTGACCCCTTGTCCTGGACTTCCCCAACATCGGGAACAATCTTCCTGCATCTAGCCTGTCCAAAACCCCTTAAGAATTTTGTAAGTTTCTATAAGATCCCCTCTCAATCTCCTAAATTCTAGAGAGTATAAACCAAGTCTATCCAGTCTTTCTTCATAAGACAGTCCTGACATCCCAGGAATCAGTCTGGTGAACCTTCTCTGCACTCCCTCTATGGCAATAATGTCCTTCCTCAGATTTGGAGACCAAAACTGTATGCAATACTCCAGGTGTGGTCTCACCAAGACCCTGTACAACTGCAGTAGAACCTCCCTGCTCCTATACTGAAATCCTTTTGCTATGAAAGCTAACATACCATTCGCTTTCTTTACTACCTGCTGCACCTGCATGCCTACCTTCAATGACTGGTGTACCATGACACCCAGGTCTCGCTGCATCTCCCCCTTTCCCAATCGGCCACCATTTAGATAATAGTCTGCTTTCCCGTTTTTGCCACCAAAATGGATAACCTCACATTTATCCACATCTGCCAAACATTTGCCCACTCACCCAGCCTATCCAAGTCACCTTGCAGTCTCCTAGCATCCTCCTCACAGCTAACACTGCCCCCCAGCTTAGTGTCATCCGCAAACTTGGAGAAATTGCCTTCAATTCCCTCATCCAGATCATTAGTATATATTGTAAATAGCTGGGGTCCCAGCACTGAGCCTTGCGGTTACCCCACTAGTCACTGCCTGCCATTGTGAAAAGGACCCGTTTACTCCTACTCTTTGCTTCCTGTTTGCCAGCCAGTTCTCTATCCACATCAATACTGCACCCCCAATGCCTTGTGCTTTAAGTTTGTATACTAATCTCTTATGTGGGACCTTGTCGAAAGCCTTCTGGAAGTCCAGATACACCACATCCACTGGTTCTCCCCTATCCACGCTACTAGTTACATCCTCGAAAAATTCTATAAGATTCGTCAGACATGATTTACCTTTCGTAAATCCATGCTGACTTTGTCCAATGATTTCACCACTTTCCAAATGTGCTGCTATCCCATCTTTACTAACTAGCAGTTTCCCCACTACCGATGTTAGACTAACTGGTCTGTAATTCCCCGTTTTCTCTCTCCCTCCCTTCTTAAAAAGTGGGGTTATGTTTGCTACCCGCCAATCCTCAGGAACTACTCCAGAATCTAAAGAGTTTTGAAAGATTATTACTAATGCATCCACTATTTCTGGAGCTACTTCCTTCTGGGATGCAGCCTATCTGGCCCTGGGGATTTATCGGCCTTTAATCCATTCAATTTACCCAACACCACTTCCCGGCTAACCTGGATTTCACTCATTTCAACTCCTTTGACCCGCGGTCCCTTGCTATTTCCGGCAAATTATTTATGTCTTCCTTAGTGAAGACGGAACCAAAGTAGTTATTCAATTGGTCCGCCATATCCTTGTTCCCCATGATCAACTCACCTGTTTCTGACTGCAAGGGACCTACATTTGTTTTAACTAATCTCTTTCTTTTCACATATCTATAAAACCTTTTGCAGTCAGTTTTTATGTTCCCTACCACTTTTCTTTCATAATCTATTTTTCCTTTCCTAATTAAGCCCTTTGTCCTCCTCTGTTTCGTCTCTGAATTTCTCCCAGTCCTCCTGTATGCTGCTTTTTCTGGCTAAATTGTACGCATCATCCTTCGCTTTGATACTATCCCTGATTTCCCTTGTTATCCACGGATGTACTACCTTCCCTGATTTATTCTTTTGCCAAACTGGGATGAACAATTTTTGTAGTTCATCCATGCAGTCTTTAAATGTCTTCAATTGCACATCCACCGTCAACCCTTTTAGAATTAATTGCCAGTCAATCTTGGCCAATTCACGTCTCATACCCTCAAAGTTACCTTTCTTTAAGTTCAGAACCATTGTTTCTGAATTAACAATGTCACTCTCCATCCTAATGAAGAACTCAACCATATTAATGTCACTCTTGCCCAAGGGAGCACGTACAACAAGATTGCTAACTAACCCTTCCTCATTACTCAATACCCAGTCTAAAATAGCCTGCTCTCTCGTTGGTTCCTCTACATGTTGATTTAGATAACTATCCCGCATACATTCCAAGAAATCTTCCTCAGCACCCCTGCCAATTTGATTCACCCAATCTATATGTAGATTGAAGTCACCCATTATAACTGTTTTGCCTTTGTCGCATGCATTTCTAATTTCCTGTTTGATACCATCTCCAACTTCACTACTACTGTTAGGTGGCCTGTACACAACACCCAACAGCGTTTTCTGCCCCTTAGTGTTTCGCAGCTCTACCCATACCGATTCCACATCCTCCAAACTATTGTCCTTCCTTTCCATTGCATTAATCTCCTCTCTAATCAGTAACGCTACCCCACCTCCTTTTCCTTTCTCTCTATCCCTCCTGAATATTGAATATCCATGGATGTTCAGCTCCCAGCCTTGGTCACCCTGGAGCCATGTCTCCGTGATCCCAACTATATCATAGTCATTAATAGCTATCTGCACATTCAGCTCATCCACCTTATTACGAATGCTCCTTGCATTGAGACACAAAGCCTTCAAGCTTGTTTTTACAACACTCTTACCCCTTATACAATTATGTTGAAAAGTGGCCCTTTTTGATTTTTGCCCGGGTTTTGTCTGCCTGCCACTTTTACTTTCACCTTGCTACCTATTGCTTCTACCCTCATATTACACCCCTCGGTCTCTACGCTCACACATTTAAGAAACCCTTTCCCTTTAACTCCACTATCCCATTCGACACCCCACCCCCCTTATTCACTTTAAAGCCACCCGTGTAGCAGTGGCAAACCTGCCTGCCAGAATGCTGGTCCCACACCTGTTAAGATGCAATCCGTCAGTTTTGTACAGTTCCCCCTTACCCCAAAACAGATCCCAGTGATCTAAGAATCTAAATCCCTGCCCCGTGCACCAGTTCCTCAGCCACACGTTCAGGTCCCGTATCTCCCTGTTCCTGCTCTCGCCAGCACGGGGAACTGGAAGCAAACCGGAGATAACAACCCTGGAGGTCCTGCTTTTCAACATTTTTCCGAGCTCTCTAAAGTCACGCTGCAGAATATTCATCCACTTCTTTCCGACATCGTTTGTGCCGACATGCACTACCACTTCGGATGTTCACCTTCGCCCTTGAGGATTTTCTGCACTCTGTCTGTGACATCCTGGATCCTGGCACCGGGAAGGCAGCACACCATCCTTGCATCCCGTCTGTTGCCGCAGAAACCCCTGTTCGTACCTCTCACAATGGAGTCTCCCACTACAATGGCCTTGCCTGCCTTAGGCCTTTTTGGTTTTGGCTCAACAGCCCTATTCGCATCACAGGCCAGTCCGCCGCTCACGTCTTCTGTCCCAACAGCTTCTAAGCGGATGAACCTGTTCACAAGAGGTACACCACCCGGGGACGTTGGCATTCCATGCTTCCCTCCCTTTCTCACTGTCTCCCACCTTCTCTCTTCCAGTACCTTCGGTGTAACAATCGTACTGTAGGACTTGTCGAGGAACGACTCCGTTTCTCGTACGAACCGGAGGTCATCCACTTACTTCTCCAGTTCCCCAACACAGCCCTTCAGGAGCTCTACCTGGATGCACTTTTCGCATTTGTAGCAGCCAGAGGCACCAGCGGTGTCCTTGACCTCCCACATACTGCAAGCATCGCACTGAATCAGCTTGCCTGACATCGCCTTCTTTCGTCTCTACCTCTCAAGCGTATTGCATGGTCTTCTCTCCTCAGTCTCCTCGCCGAAGACTCTCGAGCCAAAGACTCACATTTTACTCACAGGGCACTTCCCTCACTAGGCCGCTCCTCACTGCCGCTCGCTAAGAGTTGCAGAAGTTACAGGTTTTACCATAAGCAATACAGAACTGTCAACCCGTAGCATGAAAGTTGTTGCAATCGAACAGCAGATCCTCTCTGCTGCAGGCAGGAGAGGGTTGGGAATGTCTGTTACGGGAGGAGGTATCTGTAAGATTTACACCAAACTGTGATCACTGACCGGACCGCACAGACTTAGTGCAAGAAGATGTTATCTCCGCAATCCGACAGGCGTGCTCTGCTTGATTAAGGGTTAGGTCAGTGTTACGAAGAAGTTCATCCCTTAACTTGCTATCAAGAATACCTCCAATCATCTTATCACGTATGAGTTCATCGCACAGATCACGAAATTGGCAGCGTGCAGCAATGTGTTTCAAGCAGCTGATAAAACGTTCAATCGGTTCATCAATCTGTTGCATACGAGCATAAAACGTGGTCCGTTCAATAATGTAGTTCGAAGGCAGGTCACACAACTGTCCGAACTTTGCAAGCAAAACGGCAGGGTCATCAATCGTCTCAGCAGGCACCAGGACCTGTCCATTAGCATCCAAAACAGCAGGCTCAAATGTGAAATTGTCGACACGATTCATTGCCTCAGGGCCCGCCAAGTTGAGCAATGCAGAAGCACGTACATTGGGGGGTCGTTGTGATGAACAATGCGAACATAGTGAATGTAGTCATGCTTGAAAAGATGCCAGCGTTTATCAATGTCAGAGTCAAAGATCAGGGGACTAGGACGCGCAATGAATTTGCCATCATAGAGATAACTGGCACATAAACTAATTTAAAAAGACAAAACCCGATAAACGTGAACAGAGCAGGTAAGACTCACTTTCAGACACCATGTAATGTGTCAAGCAAACATATATCAAGATACAACACATGTTTATTAACTACTTTTATTCAGATTAATAAATGTCCTGTAATGTCCTGCAGATCGATACTGTAAGTAGATTTAATCTTTAAATTAGTTTGTCCAAGCGGGTGTAGAACATCTCCCCCATATGCAGGCCAAGTAAATCTACTTACAGTATCGATCTGCATGACATTACATTTCTTAACAGCTACTCATACTGACTGGCGTAGGCAAGCCCTTGTTAATATAAACCGCACATTAGGCGGAGTCACTATCAACAAGCACTACAATTGGCTAGTAGGAAATAACCAATCTACATGTATGATCCTAGGTGGGGAGGGAAATGCATAACAGGATAAATGCTCAGATGTTTCTAGTTATAGTGCATCTTAAGTGAGGGAACATGGTTATAAGATAAGGAGGTGATCAATTAAAACTTAGGAATGTGGGAGCTTTAGGCAGAGATTGATGAATGTCTGAAATTCACCCCCCTGGCAGGTTGTGGAGGAGAGGTACTTTAAGAAGATGTAGATTTTTTAAATCTCAATTTAGATGTAGATCAAGGAATTTACAGCTAAGGAGAACTGGTAAAGAAGATGTGATAAGGTCCATGACAGATCAGTCATGATCATACTAAATGATGCGACAGACTTGAGGGGCCGAATGGTCTACACTTGCTCATATTTTCTTATGTCCTGAAATACTTTTTCAACAGGTAATGAAGTACTTGTTACATATTGGAAAGATCAGAGCAAAATTGCAGTCAGGAAGCCATAACAATTGGCCAGATTCTCGAAGTTTAAAGTCATGGTTACTTGTGGATAAACATCACCCTGTTCAGGTACATGTGAATGTCTCTGTTCAGAGTAAATCTGGGTGGGAAGCTAACGGAAGGATGGTAATCCAAAGCAACTGAGAGTTCATTATTGCCCCTGGCTGATCTTTCACTAAAATAATTTGAAACAACTGTTAATGTCAAAGAGAGCTGTTCTCAGCAGCACTATACCCCAATGGTACATGGTGACAAGAGTGTACTTGGCCGTACTATGATTCTATGATTCAGTAGCAGACCTGCTACATTCACCAGTATTGTACCACTGTGTTATACGGAGATGGGCTGTGTCAGTATAACAGCAATCTTTCTTCTTTCTCAGCCTATTCCTCCATTAATAAAACTAATAATTTAAAATGTATTTTAAATGCATTTAAATTTCATTCTGATTTGAAGATTTTTCTGAACTTACACCGGTTTCTGTGTTCCTTCCCCCACTAAAATAGATCCACTTTTTTGTATTTTTCAACTTCTCATTCTTTCCACAATTTCATTTCCCTGCAAAGATTTCTGGCTGCTATTTAACAGTTTGGCTATTTAACAGTTTACTAATGACCCCTGCTATGATATCATTGTCAAACATCACCCTCGAACTCCCAAGTGTAACTTACATATCACGAATAGAAGAGCTCTCCACGCCAACCTCTTTGCTGCCTTATCTGGTCACTTATCCGAAAAACGAAGGTCACATGTATGTCTTTATCTTGTGATTTGACCAGAAACTTTTCATCATGTGAAAATAGCACGGAAATAAGCCTCATTTTAAAGTTAACGTTCTTAACCATCAGTCTTTAATCCCGCAGACGAATAATGGTTACTTTTAATTTTGGAGTATGTACTTCTCTAGAAATGCATGCAAAGGTTAGAAGAAAGGTTGAGGCAAATGGCTTGTGTGAGAAAATGTGGGAAAGATTTTGGTGAAGGATAGACAGTGAGACCCTGTAAACCTGTCTTGATCCGGTGATCAATGACCCGAGATCCAGTAATATAAATCCATACATATTTTCCCAACTTGGTTGGAACATTAAGTTTAATAATAACATTGTTTGTTTTCTTGTCAACTTATTTGCTCTAATACCCATCCTATGGTTACTGTACGTGGCTCTTGAAAGGCCCGTTTTGTCAATTATTGTTCGCCTCCACTTGCTCAGACCCAGTTGGTACATTTCATCACAGCTCTAATGCCTTTAGACATGTCGTTTGTTATAGTGATTGACATGAGAAGCTTTGGTTGCAATGCACTTAAATATATGGATAACGAATGAGTTAATGACACTCATGGCCTTGGAAGAGATGTCGGTAGTTACAGATAGGTGAACTGGAGTCAGCACTCTGTGCACATAAGCTTTCAGGTATTTCCTCTGCTTCTTATAAGGTTTCATATTGGTTTTAGTAAATCATTAGATCATGCCTTTCTGAACACGACACACTTACTCACCAACACTGCCATTCTGACTCCCTTGAAAATAGCAGGATTTTCATCACCTTGCCGGTCTTATCTAAAGGCAAGGTTAGTGCAGGTTTTAAAGATAAAACACCTAAAGGGCAGCGCAGGTTTTAAACATAAACATCTCATCACTGCTGTGAAGGTAATTTCTAAGATTTTTTTCTAAACAACGTCGTTCAAGAGTTTTTTAAATTATTTATATATCACTCGTCTTTGTTTTAATATGATTTGCCTTTCTATATTTCAAAGCTCGGCCAGTAATGGCCACCTCGCTAGCTGTCTGACTTGTGCCTTCTCCTGTTTTTATTATTTGAAGTATGTCTTCAATGTTTGTTTTAATGTCTCTCTGGTATGTTTATAAGGGGCGGTGCAGGGGCTCAGGGAAAACCTTTTTCCGTCAATTAGCTTCGACGGAGATGCGATTTTTCTCGGTGCCCGCCCTGCCCCCCCCCCCCCCCCCCCATTCTTTGCGGCCTACAATGTGGAGTGGGTGGCGGCCTGCTTCCTGGAGACCGCCCAGAGCGTCAAGCCGGCAGGTATAACGCTGTACTTACCATCATGGAGCCTGGGATTTTTTGTCGAGGATCGTCAGTGTTGGTAGCTCCGACCCGTGGGGGTCCTGTGGCCTTTAACACCGTGAAGCCAGCGATCTCCGCGTAAGAACGCGGCCGTCTCATGAGGTCGCATGCCCGCGGAGTGTTCTGATCCGTTCTTCGACGTCGGAGTTTTGATCATTCCCGCCGAGAGGGGTTGATCAGTGGACATTCAGTAATGGCAAGTGCGGGGGGATTCAGCCCGACCACAGGAGGAAGATGACTGAGATTTATTGCCTTCCATCCCAGTGAGGAATGCTTGTGATCCACTGTGGTGGATGTTTATTTGTAACTTATTTATGTGCTGATGTGTATTTTTGTTGCTTTTTTGAATACTCAGTATGCTGTATGCTATCCCACATTCACTGTAGCTGCATTAAGTGTCTGGTCCCACCTGGGCAAACATTTGCGACAACCTACAGGGGGCACGTGAAGATTTGTGATCCCATTGCTCGCGGGGAATGCATTGCGTCACGACGAGAGTGTGATGCGTAATGATGTCACGTAAATGACGCCCCCCAAGTGGGACAGGCCCCTTAAATTGGTACATGTGACAATTAAAATTGAATCTTGAAACATGAATTTATAGTATCTAGGAGTATTTAATTGTGTACAACTGGAGCGCATTGTGGACCCAGTGGGTTCCTGCACAGGGGAGGCCTGGGGCCCCCAAT
>NW_026575375.1:0-51443 GCF_028641065.1 Leucoraja erinaceus
GGGCGCGCAGCGGATGACTCTTGGTCGTCGGGAGGTGCTATACCTAGCCGTTAGTTCGCCGGAGGGGACCAAAATTTGTACACCATTCGCCAGACTTGGCCTCACCAATTAGCCCCCAATCACCTGGAACCATTTCCAACACTTCCCCTACCATTCATCCTTGACCACAACCATCTCCATGCGCAGGGGACAGACTTGCTGACAGGCATACACTCCAAACCAACGTGACTCACAATGGCTTATCGGGACAGACACGTCTTCCCACCCTGGCCAGTCAAGACTTCCTCCCCTACTCCACCGACCAAACCAACAAACCACACAAAACACAATCCTCCGTCAACTCGCACTTGGCTCCCAGGGATCGAACGTTCCACCCCAGGGCATCGGAAATGTCCATCGTTCTTCAGGGAAGTAGATTCCCACTCCGCCACCATCTACGTCCCCTCCGCCCCCGCCTCATGATTTTGTTCACCTCTAGAGACAAACCCCCCCTCGATTTCATGCGCTATAAGTCTTTCCTTCCCATCTTCCCCTATCCCCATATCCATGGCCCACGACGTCCTGACACCGCTCACTTGGTAAATCATCTCACATAATACTAGCTTAATGACATATTTCCTTTCGTAGGCGCTACCGAAGCGAAACACATTATTTCACAATATAATCCGAAGAAATGTTTTCGGGCCCCGACACGTTGGCCTAGGTGTCCTTACGCTCCAAGATGCTGCCCGCCCTAACTCGCGTTTCTCCATAATTTCTTGTCCCTTTGTATTTGTCTCCCAAGCATCTGCGAGTTGTTTTTTTCCCCTTCTAACAACAATATGTCCAATGTCCTTGTCCAACATAACATCCCAATTTTGCATTCAATACCCTGACAGCTGAAAGCCAGTGTGAGCAAAAGACCTCTAAACCACGCATTATGCTACCCACGATGTCAATTACGAGTAACGTAATATACCTGTAACATAGGGGTGCCCGGACAGAACTGGCAGAGCTGGTTGGAAAGCGAAGGTAGACACAAAATGCTGGAATAACTCAGCGTCTTCTTCTTGCGTACGGCGTGCACAACCTAAAGCTTTTGTGTCCACCTGTGGACATTAGATACACTGGCTTCACACCATTCCCCGGGGACCCACATTTTCACTGTGAATAACAAGCCTTGATTTAACTCCACTAATTATAACAGCTCACATTTATCGGGGCATTAAATTCAAGGAACGGTTCCCCTCAGCCCTGTTACTTAAAAATGAACCAAGATCCATGTTGTAATTTTTGATAACCACCTTAAATATCGACGATGCCACACACTTTGGTGTCATCTGCAAATGTGCCTGTTTTGCATTCCTATCCAAATCATTCATCATTCATGAAGCCAATTATGTCTCACCTTTGATTCCATGCCAACGTGGATGTTGAAGAGAAAGCCGACCCACGCAGAACCATATGAGAACTATGCTCCCTTGGTAAGCATCAAGGTTTATATCCATGTCGACGTTCTAAATTCGGGACACGGTGTACTTGTACTAGCAAAGCACGTTATAGAATGTAAAACACTCTGCAGTTCTGTGGCCTCCTTAGACAATTATTAGTCTGTTCAGTCACCCTCGGGTAACAAACGTCGCAAGAAACATGAGTAACGACCGGGCGTTGTCGGACCCATGGGTGTAGTCCGACCAAATCAAAAGCACATAATGTATTTTCAAGCTTTTGCAAAGTTTTTACTTGCCTCTTTAAGAAATAATCAATACACATAATTGTACTTTATCATCTTTAGTCGATTGTTTGTTTCGCGCCAATGGGGTATTTGTAAGGTTGCCTGCGAGAGCACCTACAACAGAAATTGGAGCCTGCCTTCCTGCGGATCGCATGTTGCAAACTGAAGAACTAAGGCTGAGGGAGCCTTCGATTCCGTTCAAGTTCCTTCCGATTCACTGTTCCAACCTGATCTCGAAAGTAACTGTCAGAAAACGCTGTACTCAATAACATATGGCAATGGGGTGGTTTGGATCGCGGTTTCATTTATTCTTGTTTTCCTTTTCGACTCCGTCGTCAGTGGGAAGCAATGTTATTGAAAGGACGGTGTTAGCGCAGCTTTCAAAGAAGGATTCACGCGGCGCGCGCTTGCGTGTGTATGTGGTGTTGTGTGTGTGTGTTTGTGTGTGAAGTCAAGTTTTAATTGTTTATTTCGTCACATGGCACATCAAGTGTAAGTAAAATGATTTGCAAGCAGCGACACAATAGAAAAAAGAAACACACAATACACAATAAAAATTCAACACAACGTCCACCCCCAGCATTCGTCACTATGGTGGAAGCACACCATTTGGCCTGTTCCTCCTCCATTTTCCCCCCGTGGTCGAGACCTCAACCATCCGCAGGGGTGGCTCGCCGTTGCCGGCGTTCATAGACAAGGTACTATCCAGGTACGAGTCCTGAATCGATGCCTCCCAACCTGAGGAGCCGCGGCTTCAAGTGGCAGTAGATACGAAACCCGCACTCCGGCGTTCAAAGCTTAAATTCCCCGCAGGCGCCGCAGGCTAGAAGCAGTCACAGAACTGCAGGGTCAGCGGGGTCGGATAGCTCCTCTCCAGGGATCCCCAGCGAGGGGACCCCGCTCAGGATAAGGGGGGTAGTCACTGCCGGGCCCCCGGTAGAAGATCGCCGTGGTCTTCAGGTCTGGAGCGCTGCAGACCGCGGCACCTCAGGCTGCCGTGGACCAGCGATCGGAGCGCTCCCTTCCGGCGACTACCGGCTAGGTATAGGCTCGCTCCGCGACGAAAGAGTCCTCTCGCTAGCGCCCGTACCGTTCCTATATAAAGGCCCTCACCGTCCTAGATAACCATATAACCATCATATAACAGTTACAAGCACGGAAACAGCGCCATCTCGACCCTTCTAGTCCGTGCCCGAACACATAATCCCTCCCCTACTCCCATATATAACCCTGCGCTCAGACCATAACCCTCCATTCCTTTGCCCGTCCATATAACTATCCAATTTATTTTTAAATGATAAAACCAAACCTGCCTCCACCACCTTCACTGGAAGCTCATTTCCACGTTAGCACCACCAACTCTCTGAGTAAAGACGTTCCCTCTCATGTTACCCCTAAACATCTGTTCCTTAATTCTCAAGTCATGTCCCCTTGTTTGAATCTTCCCTACTCTCAGTGGGAAAAGCTTATCCACGTCAACTCTGTCTATCCTCTCATCATTTTAAAGACCTCTATCAGGTCCCCCCTTAGCCTTCTGCGCTCCAGAGAATAAAGACCTAACTTATTCAACCTATCTCTGTAACTTAGTTGTTGAAACCCAGGCAACATTCTAGTAAATCTCCTCTGTACTCTCTCTATTTTGTTGACCTCCTTCCTACAACACGCCCGGGGGCTTCGGCCGCGGGCGCAGTGAGGACTCTTTCGCGGCGGAGCGGGCTATACCTAGCCGGTAGGTCGCCGGAGGGGACCAAAATTGTACACCATTCGCCAGACTTGGCCTCACCAATTAGCCCTCCAATATACCTGGAACCATTTTCCGACACTTCCCTACCATTCCTGACCACACCATCTCCATCGCAGGGGACAGACTTCTGACAGGCATACACTACAAACCAACTGACTCATATGGCTATCTGGACTACACGTCTTCCACCCTGCCAGTAAAGACTCCATCCCCCTACCTCCCCACTTTCCTCCGTCCACGCCGCATCTGCTCCCAGATCAGACGTTCCACACCAGGGCATCGGAAATGTCCTCGTTCTCTTTCAGGAACGGAGATTTTCCCTCCGCCACCATAGATGAGGCTCGCACCTGATTGTCTCATCCATAGCCCCACCGCAAAAGCACATCTGCTCTCCCTCTCCCAATCCCCGCACTCGCAACAAGGGCAGAGTCCCCCTATTCCACAACTTTTCACCCCACCAGCCGGCAAATACAACACTTAATCCCTCCGCCATTTCCGCCACATCCAACCGTGACCCCCACCACTCGCCACATCTTCCCATCTCCCCTTGCCTTCCGCAAAGACGCGATTCCCCCTCCGCAACTACCTTGTCAATTCTTCCCTTTCCCTCCCGTACCACCCCCTCCCCGGACACTTCCCATTGCAACCGCAAGAAATGCAACACCTGTCCCTTCACCTCCCCCATCGACTCCATTCAAGGACCCAGCAGTCATTCCAGGTGCGACAAAGGTTCACCTGTATCTCCTCCAACCTCATCTACTGCATCCGCTGCTCTAGATGTCAGCTGATTTACATCGGGGAGACTAAGCGGAGGTTGGGCGATCGTTTCGCCGAACAACTCGGCTCAGTCCGCAATAACCTACTTGAACTCCCGGTGGCTCAGCACTTCAACTCCCCTTCCCCTTCCCAATCTGAGCTCTCTGTCCTGGTCTCCCCCCCATTGCCCATAGTGAGCAAACACCGGAAATTGGAGGAACAGCACCTCATATTCCCGCCAGGGTTGCTTGCGTCCGGATGGTATGAATGTTCAATTCTCCCAGTTTTTGCTAGCCTTGCCTGTCTCCTCCCTTCCTTAGCCCTCGAGCTGTCCCTCCTCCTCCTCCCTTTTTTCTTCCTTCCTTCCGCCCCCCCCCGGCCCCCCCCCAACATAAGTCTGAAGAAGGTGGTTCAGTCCCGAAACGTCGCCTATTCCCTTCGCTCCATAGATGCTGCTGCACCCGCTGAGTTTCTCCAGCTTTTTTGTGTACCTTTGGCCTCACCAATGCCTTGTACAATTTAAAACATTACATCCCAACTTGTATACTCAATGCTCTGATTTATAAAGGCCAGCACACCAAACTAGCTTTCTTTACCACCTTATCTCCATGAGATCCCACCTTCAGGGAACTGTGCACAGTTATTCCCAGATCCCTCTGTTCACCTGCATTCTTGAATTCCCTACCATTTACCATGTACGTCCTATTTTGATTTGTCCTGCCAAGATGTAGCACCTCACACTTATCAGCATTAAACTCCATCTGCCATCTTTCAGCCCACTGTTCCAACTGCCATAAATCTCTCTGTAGACTTTGAAAATCTACTTCATTATCCACAACCCCACCTATCTTAGCATCATCGGCATACTTACTAAACCAATTTACACGAAAGACCCATCTGCCCAGATCATTGATGTACTGACAATCAACAGTTTGCTTCTGTTCCTTGCTGTTAAGCCACGGGCGAGGCGACATGGAAAACGTCTATGGAGCGAAGGAAATAGGCAACGTTTCGGGCGAAAACCCTTCTTCAGACTGATGGGGTGTGGGAGGGAAAAGGTGATGAGAAGAAAGGAAAAAGGAGGAAGAGGAGTCCGAGGGCTGAGGGTGCGGAAGGAAGGGGAGGAGACTGCAAGGGCTAACAAACTTGGGACATCGTTTCGGCCCGAAACGTTGCATATTTCCTTCGCTTCATAGATGCTGCTACACCCGCTGAGTTTCTCCAGCATTATGCGTACCTTCGATTTTCCAGCATCTGCTGTTCTTTCTTAAACACAAGATTGGGGCGGGGTCAGATCCAGTTTCACTCTCAGTCTATCCCACGACAGAAGGTGGAGGATTGTATAGTTTGATAGCCACAGGGAAGGATCTCCAGTGGCGTTCTGTCCTGGAACATGGAGGAACCAGTCTGTTTGCTGAAAGGATAGGAGAATATGGCCAAGTGCAATAGGGATCGATGTGAAAGGTGAGATGCGTAAGGAAGTTTTACATAGAAACATAGAAAATTGGTGCAGCAGTAGGCCATTCAGCCCTTCGAGCCTGCACCGCCATACAACATGATCATGGCTGATCATCCAACTCAGTATCCCTTACCTGCCTTCTCTCCATACCCCCTGATCCCCTTAGCCACAAGGGCCACATCTAACTCCCTCTTAAATATAGCCAATGAACTGGCCTCAACTACCCTCTGTGGCAGAGAGTTCCAGAAATTCACCACTCTCTGTGTGAAAAATGTTTTTCCTCATCTCGGTCCTAAAAGATTTCCTCCTTATCCTTAAACTGTGACCCCTTGTTCTGGACGTTCCCAACATCGGGAACAATCTTCCTGTACCTAGCCTGTCCCACTCCGTAAGAATTTTGTAAGACTGGATAGACTCGGCTTGTACTCGCTAGAATTTAGAAGATTGAGGGGGGATCTTATAGAAACTTACAATATTCTTAAGTGGTTGGACAGGCAAGATGCAGGAAGATTGTTCCCGATGTTGTGGAAGTACAGAACAAGGGGTCACAGTTTAAGGATAAGGGGGACATATTTTAGGACCGAGATGAGGAAAACATTTTTAACATTTTACAGAGATAGGTTGAATAAGTTAGGTCTTTATTCTCTGGAGCGCAGAAGGTTAAGGGGGGACTTGATAGAGGTCTTTAAAATGATGAGAGGGATAGCCAGAGTTGATGTGGCCAAGCTTTTCCCTTTGAGAATAGGGAAGATTCAAACAAGAGGACATGACTTCAGAATTAAGGGACAGAAGTTTAGGGGTAACATGAGAGGGAACGTCTTTACTCAGAGAGTGGTGACAATTTTCAATTCTTACAGAAACCAATTAGCCGACAAACGTTTCGGCCCCAAACGTTACCTATTTCCTTCGCTCCATAGATGCTGCTGCACCCGCTGAGTTTCTCCAGCATTGTTGTGTAGCCACCAAACCCCTGTGTTTAAGAAGGAACTGCAAATGCTGGAAAGTCCCAGGTACACAAAATGCTGGAGAAACACAGCGGGTGCGGCATCATCTATCTAGCGAAGGAAATAGGCAACGTTTCGGGCCGAGACCCTTCTTCAGATCTCCACGTCTTTGGAGTGTGGGAGGAAACCGGAGCAGCCAGAGAAAACCCACTGAGAGAGCGTCCAAACTCCGTACAGACAGCACCCGTGGTAAGGATCGAACCCGGGTCTCTGGCGCTGTGAGGGAGCAACTCTACCACCGTTCCACCCAATTTTAGAGGGCATCGGTAACTAGGAGAGAGACACAAAAATGCTGGAGTAACTCAGCGGGACAGGCAGCATCTCTGGAGAGAAGGAATGGGTGACGTTTCGGGTTGGGACCCTTCTTAAACAGAGGGGTTTGTCGGCACACTTCACAGACACTAAGGACCCCAAGCGCCTGTGGCAAGGCATCCAGTCTATCTCCGGCCACAGGCCAACACCCCCACCGTGCGAGGACAACACAGACTTCCTCAACAGACTTAACACCATTTTCAACCGGTTTGAGGAGGACAACACCACCACACCAACAAAAGCCCCTCCCTGCCCAGACCATGAAACACTTCACCTGGACCCAGCTGATGTGCGGAGGACCCTACTCAAGGTGAACCCCAGAAAAGCTGCAGGTCCTGACAACATACCGGGGCGTGTGCTCAGAGACTGTGCTGACCAACTCACAGAGGTTCTCACTGACATTTACAACACTTCTCTGAGCCAAGCCATCATACCAGCATGCTTCAAAGCCACAACCATCATACCGCTACCCAAGAAATCCCCAGCCTCAACACTGAACGACTACCGGCCCATAGCACTCACGTCCATCATGATGAAGTGTTTTGAAAGGTTGGTTAAGGCCCATATAACATCCAGTCTCCCCTCTACACTTGACCCATACCAGTTTGCTTACCGTCCCAACCATTCCACTGATGATACCATAGCAACAGTACTCCACCTAAACCTGGCTCATCTGGAAACCAAAAACAGTTACGTGCGGATGCTGTTTATCGACTTCAACTACGCCTTCAATACAGTCATTCCCCAACATCTGGTGAATAAACTCGGCGAAATAGGCATCAGCACCACACTATGCAACTGGTTACTGGACTTCCTCACTGACAGACCACAGACAGTAAGAGTTGGCAAGAACTCATCAGAGACCACCATCATGAACACCGGGGTCCCACAGGGATGTGTGCTGAGCCCTCTGTTGTTCACGCTGATGACATGACTGTAGTGCCAAGCACAATTCGAACCACATCATCAAGTTCGCAGATGACACTACAATGGTGGGCCTCATCAGCCACGATGACGATTCAGCCTACAGAGAGGAGGTTCAACAACTCATCAACTGGTGTGATATCAACAACCTTCAACTCAATGTCAACAAAACAAAAGAAATAACTGTGGACTTCAGGAAGAAACAGACAACACACACCCCACTCACCATCAATGGCAGTGCAGTGGAGTCTGTGAAAAGCACCAAGTTCCTGGGAGTGCACATCACAGATGATCAGACATGGTCCACCAACACCATCTCCCTAGTTAAGAAGGCACAGCAACGCCTCCACTTCCTTCGACGGATGAGGAGAGCTGACCTCCCCCCCCCCCCCCTCTGCCCTCACGACTTTTACAGGGGTGCCATTGAGAGCATTCTTACCAGCAGTCTCTCAGTCTGGTATGGCAGTTGCTCTGCTGCTGACCAGAAGGCCCTACAGAGAGTGGTGAGGACAGCGGAGAAGATCACCAGATCACCCCAACCAGCAATCCAGGACCTATACCCATCTCGCTGTCGCAAGAGAGCAACCAATGTCATCAAAGACACCACCTACCCAGCGCACAAACTGTTCACCCTCCTACCTTTCGGTAAGCGCTACCGCAGCATGCGGAGCAAAACCACCAGATTCAAAAACAGCTTTTTTCCCTCAGGCCATCAGACTACTCAACACACTTAAGAATATTCCATGAACAGTACCCAAACAAAGACAACAAACTGTGAAAATAACTTTGGCTCAATGTCTGCAGTACGGAATTTGCACTTTTTCTATATTGCACCTTTCATTGTTGCACACTGTGTAAAATACCTCAAAGATTTTGCTACATTTTGGCATACTGTGAATATTTTAATATTTTAAACAATGTATGTCTATTGTCTATTTTTATTGATATGTTGTCTGTCTGTGTTTTTAATATTACTTGCACATTTGGAGTATGGGGAAACGTAATTTCGATCCTATGTGTAACTACTGTTGCATAATTGAATTGACAATAAAGTTACTTTGATTACACAAAAAAGCTGGAGAAACTCAGCGGGTGCAGCAGCATCTATGGAGCGAAGGAGATAGGCAACGTTTCGGGCCGAAACCCTTCTTCAGACTGATCGGGGGCGGGGGTGGGGGTGGGGACAAGAAAGGGAAAAGGAGGAGTAGCCAGAAGGCTGGGGGATGGGAGGAGACAGCAGGGGGGCTAAGGAAGGGGAGGAGACAGCAAGGACTAACAAAATTGGGAGAATTCGATGTTCATGCCCCCGGGGTGCAGACTCCCCAAACGGAATATGAGGTGCTGTTCCTCCAATTTCCGGTGCTGCTCGCTGTGGCCATGGAGGAGACCCAGGACAGAGAGGTCGGAGGCGGAGTGGGAGGGGGAGTTGAAGTGCTGAGCCCCCGGGAGGTCAGCTTGGTTATTGCGGACCGAGCGGAGGTGTTCGGCGAAACGATCGCCCAACCTCCGCTTGGTCTCACCGATATAGATCTGCTGACATCTAGAGCAGCAAATAATACGAGGCCCAGATTGGGTCAACTGTCAGAGCATTATCCCCAGCATGGATATGTCAAAGACTAGAGGGCATGGCTTCAAGGTAAGGGGGGCAAAGGTTAAAGGAGATGTGCTGGGCAGAGGGTGGTGGGTGCCTGGAACGTGCTGGTGGAGGCAGATATGATGGAGGGGTTTAAGAGGCTCTTGGATAGGGACATGGCAGCGCAGGGAATGAAGGGATATGGATCACGGGCAGGCAGAGGAGACATCCTCTGGCACAAACATTGTGGGCTGAAGGGCCTGTTCCCATGCTGTACTGTTATAGAATTATAGAGGCATACAACACAGAAACATGGCCTTCAGCCCATCCAATCCATGCCGACCAAGATGCCCCATCTAAGTTTAGTCTAGTTTAGAGATACAGCACGGAAACAAGCCCTTCAGCCCACCGAGTCTGCACAGACTAGCGATCCCCGCACAGTAACACTATCCTACACACTCCAGGCACATTTTATTTTACATTTATACCAAGTTAATTAGCTTACAAACCTGTATGAATTCTGAGTGTGGGAGGGAACCGAAGATCTCAGAGAAAACCCACGAAGGTCTAGGCCTGGATAGTGGATGTGGAGAGGATGTTTCCACTAGTGGGAGAGTCTAGGACCAGAGGTCACAGCCTCAGAATTAAAGGACGTTCCTTTAGTTGGATGATCAGCCATGATCATATTGAAAGGCGGGGCAGGCTCGAAGGGCCAAATGGCCTACTCCTCCACCTATTTTCTATGTTTCTATGTTTCTATATTTAGGAAGGAGAGGCCGAGGAATTTCTTTAGTCAGAGGGTGGCGAATTTCTGGAAATCATTGCCACAGAAGTCTGTGGAGGCCATCAATGGATATTTTTTAGGCAATGGATATTTTTTAGGTACAGACATCTGGGGTTACTAGGAGAGGGCAGGAGAATGGGGTGGGAGGGAAAGATAGATTAGCCATGATTGAATGGCAGAGTAGACTTGATGGCCGAATGGTCTTATTCTGCTCCCATCACTTATGCACTTATGAGAACTAGTGTATGAGTGATCGCTGGTGGGCACAGACCCAGTGGGCCGAAGGGCCTGTTGCCTCGAAACTAAACTATTTTGAGTACCATTGACTAGGATTACCAGAAATCACCTTTTATGAAATAAGATTTGAATATATCTTTGGAAATAATGTCCTCGCTATTTGTCAGATCACATTTGAACTCATGTGTTGAGCATCAGTCAAGGGGAGGAAGATTGCATTAAATACCTTTGTTGCTTTGTCGGTACCCTTTAGGTGGCTCCTCCTTGCATACTGCATGCAAAACTGAGAGTTACATGGTACCAATAAAATATCTATCAATTTAGGGGGCACAGTGGCGTAGTGGTAGAGTTGCCCCCTCACAGACTTCCCCCTTATCCTTAAACTGTGGGTTCGACTTCCCAACATCGGGTGCTGCCTGTACCCCTGGAGTTTGTAAGTTCTCCCCGTGACCTCTTCAGGGATTTCTCCGGTATCAGCCGGTTCCCCCCCTCCCCATACTGCATATGAAAGTCCAGGTTTGTCGGTTAATTGGCTGCGGTTAATTGTAAATTCTCCCTAGGATATAGAATGTATTTCCTCAGACATAGAGAAAATAGGTACGGAGTACTCCAGGTTCGGCCCTTTAGACCCTGCGCTGCATTCAATATGATCCTATAGGGTGATTTCACGAAAGTATCCTGGATACCTGCCTTCTCTCCATACCGCCTGATCCCTTGAGCCACAAGGGCCACATCTAACTCCCTGTTAATGATGCAATAGAACTGCGCACCTCAACTACCCTTCGTGGCAGAGAGTTTTACAGCTGTCACCACTGTCTCTGTGTGAAATTATTTTCTCATCTTGGTCATCCAAAGATTTCCCGAAGGTAAAACCTTAGGGACTGTGTGACCCGGTAGGCTGGACTCTCCCCAACATCGGGAACAATCTTCCTGCATCTATTTTCTGTCCAATGTAGTTTAAGAATTTTTTTTGGGGTAAGTGTGTTTCAATAAGATCCCCCCTCAATCTTCAAAATTCTAGCTGGAGACAAGCCAAGACTATCATTGTCTTTTCTTCATATGAAAGTCCTGAGCCACTCCAGGTGCTATCACCGTCGCCGTCGCGGGGACCTGGTCTCTGTACTCCCTCTGCTGCTGGCAATAATGTCTTTCCTCAGGATTGCTGAGTCGGAGGCTGCCAAAACGGTACGCAATGCTCCAGGTGTGGTCTCGCCAAGAGCCCGCGGTACAACTGGAGTAGAACCTCCCTGCTCCTGCATAGGGTGATTTCACGAAAGCTCCTGGAGCGTAAGATCCTCACCCACGTGACCGCTGCGGGACAACTGGAGCACACACCGGGGGCTCCAACACCGGTACATGTTAGTGACGACCTTGCAAAACGCGCACTTTCACAGCCGTTGAAAATCGCTGGGGGAAAACGACCCATTCGGGGGGGGAGCTGTAAATAACTGTGCCAGTCGGGGTGACCGTGAGGTACAGTAAAATCTAAACTTTACAGTCTAGATGTATATAGATGCAAAAACAAAGGTTGGAATACAAGGGTCCAAAGACAAATAAGGGACTCTTGAACAACAGCGGAAGTGCTTAGCGGACATTCGCCGTGGAGATTTAAATATTGTAAATATTCAGGAATTATCGCATTTGCTCGCTGCATTTCATCAAAAGTAAGGCATTATTGATGTTTTATCTTTATTCAGTTGTTATAGGAAAAGTTTTAAAAGTGAAAAATCCGTCAGTAAAATTGCAAAATCGCCCATGGTTCTCAGGTGGGTTTTAACATGCAAAATGAAAACACTTCTGAAGCTACATTTACCATTTAAATAATCGTAAACTATCAATGCATTTTGAAATAAATTTTACTCAGATGCAAACTAAGGAATGGGATAATTGTCAGCTGTTAATTGGATAATAATAATAAAATGTCCTGATTTTGTCCAATTAACAGCTGACAATTATCCCATTCCTTAGTAAAATTTATTTGAAAACGCATTGATAGTTTACGATTATTTAAATGGTAAATGTAGCTTCAGAAGTGTTTTCATTTTGCATGTTAAAACCCACCTGAGAACCATGGGCGATTTTGCAATTTTACTGACGGATTTTTCACTTTTAAAACTTTTCATATAACAAATGAATAAAGATAAAACGTCAATAATGCCTTACTTTTGATGAAATGCAGTGAGCAAACGCGATAATTCCCGATATTTACAATATTTATATCTCCACGGCGAATGTCCGCTAAACCACTTCCGCTGTTGTTGCCCCTTCAGCTCCCTCTTGTATTTACCTTCGTTTTTATTTATCTTCTGGACTGTAAAGTTAGATAGCTGTGCCTCACGGTCACCCCGACTGGCACAGTTATTTACAGCTCAAAAACGGGCCGTTTTCGCGGTTTTTTAACAGGTTTGAAAGTTAGCGTTTTCAGCATCAATAACATGTACCGGAAGTGGCGCTTGTACCCCAGTTGGATTTTGCGGTCACGTGGGTGAGGATCTATGATCCAGTGACCTTTCGTGAAATCACCCTATACTCAAATCCTTTTGCTATGAATGTTAACATGCCATTCGCTTTCTTATAGCGTTAGTGTGCGGGGATCGCTGGTCGGTGTGGACTCGGTGGGCCGAAGGGCCTGTTCTTCGCGTTGCGTCTCCAAAGTAAGTTTTAAAAATCAATCAAATGTTCACAGGGTGAACTTGCAAACTCCGCACAGACAGCACCCGAGATCCCAGGCGCTGTGAGGCAGTGGCTCTATCAGCTGTGCCATTTAGGATAATAATCATTTTTAATCTTGACATCGTATACGTCACTTGCAGTTAGAACAGTTCTCCGAGTTCGAATCAGGGCAAACCCGGGAGAACTCTTGAATGAACTTGTACCGTGGGACAGGGCTAGTTAGTTAGTTGTAGCAAGCAGCCCTGAACAACTATCTACCTCATTGGTGAACCTCGGACTATCTTTGATCGGACTTTGCTGGCTTTACCTTGCACTAAACGCTATTCCCTTATCATGTATCTGTACACTGTGGACGGCTCGATTGTAATCATGTATTGTCTTTCCGCTGACTGGTTAGCACGCAACAAAAGCTTTTCACTGTACACGTGACAATAAACCAAACTGATTTGATCTCGCCGGGTGCTAGACACTTTAATTCTCCTTCTCATTCCCACACAGACCTTTCTGTCCTAAGTCTCCTCCACTGCCAGAGTGAGGTTAAACACAAATTGGAGGAACAGCACCTCATATGTTGCTTGGGCAGCTTACACCCCAGTGGTATGAACATTGACTTCTCTCACTTCAGGTAGCCCCAGCATTCCCTCTCTCTCCATCCCTCCCCCACCCAAGTCACACCAGCTTCTCGTTCCCACCCAACAAACAAATCACAATGGCCTGATTCCTTCAACCGAGATGAGAAGAACTTTTTTCACACAGAGAGTGGTGAATCTCTGGAACTCTCTGCCACAGAGGGTAGTTGAGGCCAGTTCATTGGCTATATTTAAGAGGGAGTTAGATGTGGCCCTTGTGGCTAAGGGGATTAGGGGGTATGGAGAGAAGGCAGGTACGGGATACTGAGTTGGATGATCAGCCATGATCATATTGAATGGCGGTGCAGGCTCGAAGGGCCGAATGGCCTACTCCTGCACCTAATTTCTATGTTTCTATGTTATGTTTCCTTTCTCATCTTTCCATTTTTGCACATCTTTCATTCATTGTTCTTTATCTCTCTACATCATCGTCTATATCTCTCGTTTCCCTTTTCACTGACCAGTCTGAAGAAGGGTCTCGACCGGAAACGCCGCCCGAGATGCTGCCTGTCCCTCTGAGTTATGAATGTTAACATGCCATTCGCTTTCTTATAGCGTTAGTGTGCGGGGATCGCTGGTCGGTGTGGACTCGGTGGGCCGAAGGGCCTGTTCTTCGCGTTGTGTCTCCAAAGTAAGTTTTAAAAATCAATCAAATGTTCACAGGGTGAACTTGCAAACTCCGCACAGACAGCACCCGAGATCCCAGGCGCTGTTAGGCATTTTGTGTCCATCTTCGGTTTAAACCAGCACCTGCAGTTCCTTCCTACACTACACTTTGGAGTGTGAATGGTGGAGAGATCAAAGAATCAAACATCTCCTGTGGTGGAGACTCTGTAGACAACTACACTGGGCTGTCTATGAATTCAGAGACTATAGCGAGTGGTGCACGGTCGTGCAGTGGTAGAGTTGCTGCCTCACAGCGCCAGAGCTCCGTGCTGTCTGTGCGGAGTTTGCGCGTTCTCCCCCTGACCTACCTGCGTGGGGGTTTCCCCCGGGTGCTACCGTTCCCTCCCACACTCCAAAGACGTGGAGGTTTGTAGATTAATTGGCTTCGGTAAATTATCCCTAGTGAGCGATGGATAGTGTTAGTGTGCGGGGATCGCTGGTCGGCACGGACTCGGTGGGCCGAGGGGCCTGTTTCCGCGCTGTATCTCGAAACTAAACCAAAAAAAAAGGAACTAAGCTAAAGAGAATAAAAGTGACACAATCCAAGTTGCCGGATGTTTGAATGAAACTGAAACTCAACAATGGTGGAGACAAAGAAACTACAGATACTGGCTTACAAAACAAAAAACATATGCCCCTGTCCCACTTAGGAAACCTGAACGTAAACCTCTGGAGACTTTGCGCCACTACCTGCTTCCACTACCTGCAACCTCCGGCAACCACCTGCAACCTCCGGGAACCGCGGGTGGGGCGCAAAGTCTCCAGAGGTTTCCGTTCAGGTTTCTTAAGTGGGACAGGGGCATTTTCAGCGGCTCACGAGAGGAGTCAGCATAACTCAGATAACTCAGCATCTCTGGAGAGCATGGACACACCTTTTCATAGCTCTAGTCTCCCTCTCCCCTGACTCGGGTCTCGACCCGAAACATCACGCACTCCTTCTCCCCAGAGATGCTGCCTGTCCCGCTGAGTTACTCCAGCATTTGGGGTCTATCTTACATTTACACGCGCTGGACTTACATTCACAAGCGCTGGGTCTACATTTTCGCGTCTGCCGCAGCACAGGTTCGTTTCTTCGTTGCAATGGTCTAAAAAATTATCCTTCCTCGAGATGTGAAATCGCCGTCTTCTGCAGACTCCGCGTCTAAACTGCGCTCCCTCAACGCCCCAGTCAGAGAGTGAGTAATCGCCAGGCGAGCTTCAAGTTGCGCGCACCCGAGACACACGTGCGCGCACCCGAGACATACTCCAGCATTGATACAATTTATTTGTTGTCATTTGAACCTCATTGACAACATTGAGGTTCAAACGAAATTTGGTTTCATGTTGCGTCTATCTTCAGTTTAAACAAGCATCTCCACTTCCTTGTTACACATTCAGTGACTAGGCAAATAACAAGCACTGCTCGACCTATATTTATGAGCATTAGACTCACATTTACATAGAAACATAGAAACATAGAAATTAGGTGCAGGAGTGGGCCATTCGGCCCTTCGAGCCTGCACCGCCATTCAATATGATCATGGCTGATCATCCAACTCAGTATCCCGTACCTGCCTTCTCTCCATACCCCCTGATCCCCTTAGCCACAAGGGCCACATCTAACTCCCTCTTAAATATAGCCAAGTCAAGTCAAGTCAAGTCAAGTTTATTTGTCACATACACATACGAGATGTCATTTCACTGCACAGCACAGCCAATGAACTGGCCTCAACTACCCTCTGTGGCAGAGAGTTCCAGAGATTCACCACTCTCTGTGTGAAAAAAGTTCTTCTCATGAAAAAAGTTCTTCTCATCGAAAAAAGTTCTTCTCATTTATAAGGACTAGACTTAAATTAACAAGTACTGCATTTATCTTTACAGGCACTGGTCTTACATTTTACAGGCACTGACTGGACTTTCATTAACCAGCTTCTCGTTTTCACCCAACATACAGCTAAAAATGTTTAAGAGGGAACTGCAGATGCTGGAGAATCGAAGGTTACACAAAAAAGCTGGAGAAACTCAGCGGGTGCAGCAGCATCTATGGAGCGAAGGAAATAGGCAACGTTTCGGGCCGAAACCCTTCTTCAGTCTGAAGAAGGGTTTCGGCCCGAAACGTTGCCTATTTCCTTCGCTCCATAGATGCTGCTGCACCCGCTGAGTTTCTCCAGCTTTTTTGTGTAACCTACAGCTAAAAATGGCCTGTTTCCTTTATCATAGTTACTTTCCTATAGGGTGATTTCACGAAAGGTCACTGGAGCGTAGATCCACACCCACGTGACCGAAAATCTCAAGTGGAGGACTAAGATAGAAACTAAGGTAAATTAAAGAGGGAGCTGAAGGTGCCAATCCAGCGGAAGTGAACAGCGGACATTTGCCGTGGAGATTTAAAGGCCCAAAATATCGGGAATTATCGCGTTTGCTCACTGAATTTCATCAAAAGTAGGGCATTATTGACTGTAAATCTAGGTAGCTGTGCCTCACCCCGACTGGCACAGTAAATTGCAGATCAAAACCTGGCCGTTTTCTATGTTTTTAACGGGTGGGAAAGTGCGTGTTTTCCCATCCACTAACATGTACCAGATGTCTAGCATGTCCTCCACTTGAGATTTTCGGTCACGTGCGTGCGGATCTATGCTCCAGTGACCTTTCGTGAATTCACCCTATAAGACGGTGCCCAGAACTGAACACAATATTCTAAATGCGGTCTTATACAACTGCAATATGACCTCCCAACTTTTACACTCAATACTCTGGCTGTTGAAGGCCTAAGTGCCAAAAGCCTTTTTGACCACCTCATCTACCTGCGACTCGACCTTCAAGGAAACCTGCACCTGTACTCCTAGATCTCTCTGCTCTACAACATTACCCAGAGGTCGACCATTCACTGTATAGGTCCTGCCCTTGTTAGACATCCCAAAATGCAACAACTCACCATTCTCTGTATTAAATTCCATCAACCATTCCTCTGCCCACCTGGCCAATCGATCCAAATCCTGCTGCAATCGTTCACAACCATCTTCACTATCTGCAAAACCACTCACTTTTGTATCATCAGCAAACTTGCCAATCTTGCCCTGTATGTTCTCATCCAAATCATTGATGTAGATGACAAACAGTAACGGGCCCAGCACCAAACCCTGAAGCACACCACTAGTCACAGGCCTCCAATCCGAGAAGCAACCCTTCTATGGAGCCAATTGTTATCAATTCAGCCATCCCTCCTTAGATCTCATGTGATCTAACCTTCCAGAGCTGCCTACCCTGCGGAACCTTGTCGAATGCCTGGTACACAAAAAAGCTGGAGAAACTCAGCGGGTGCAGCAGCATCTATGGAGCGAAGGAATTAGGCAACGTTTCGGGCCGAAACCCTTCTTCAGACTGATGGGGGGTGGGGGAGGCGGGGAGAAGAAAGGAAAAAGGAGGAGGAGCCCGAAGGCTGAGGGATGGGAGGAGACAGCTCGAGGGCTGGGGAAGGGGAGGAGACAGCAAGGACTAACAAAATTGGGAGAATTCAATGTTCATGCCCCCAGGATGCAGACTCCCCAAACGGAATATGAGGTGCTGTTCCTCCAATTTCTGGTGCTGCTCGCCGTGGCCATGGAGGAGACCCAGGACAGAGAGGTCGGAGACGAAGTGGGAGGGGGAGTTGAAGTGCTGAGCCACTGGGAGGTCAGCTTGGTTATTGCGGACCGAGCGGAGGTATTCGGCGAAACGATCGCCCAGCCTTATTGAAATCCATGTACACATCATCTACAGCTCTGCCCTTACCTTCAAAATAATTTGTGAGACACGACCTCCCACGTACAAAACCATGCTGACTATCCCTAATCAGCCCTTGCCCATCCAAATGCCTGTATATCCAACCCCTCAGAATACTCTCCAGTAAACTTACCAACTACAGATGTTAAGCTCAGCAGCCTATAGTTCCCAGCATTTTCCCTGCAGCCCTTCTTGAAAAGAGGTGCAACGTTTGCCACCCTCCAGTCTTCCGGCAACTCTCCTGTATTTAAGGACGACTTTAAATACTGTGTACAGTTTTGGTCTCCTAATTTGAGGCAGGACATCCTTGTAATTGAGGCAGTTCAGCGTAGGTTCACGAGATTGATTCCTGGGATGGTGGGACTGTCATATGAGGAATGATTGAAAAGACTAGGCTTGTATTCACTGGAGTTTAGAAGGATGAGGAGATATCTTATAGAAACATAAAAGGACTGGACAAGCTAGACGCAGGAAAAATGTTCCCAATGTTGGGTGAGTCCAGAACCAGGGGCCACACAGTCTTAGAATAAAGGGGAGGCCATTGAGGTGAGAAAAAAACATTTTCCGCCCAGAGAGTTGTGAATTTGTGGAAATCCCTGCCACAGAGGGCACAGTGGAGGCCAAATCATTGGATGGATTTAAGAGAGAGTTAGATAGAGCTCTAGGGGCTAGTGGAGTCAAGGGATATGGGGAGAAGGCAGGCATGGGTTATTGATTGGGGACGATCAGCCATGATCACAATGAATGGCAGTGCAGGCTCGAAGGGCCGAATGGCCTCCTCCTGCACCTATTTTCTATGTTTCTATGTGTCTATGACTCATAAATTTCAACCAGGGCTCCTGCAATTTCCTCTCTAGTTTCCCGTAATGTCTTCAGATATATCTGATCAGGCCCTGGAGATTTGTCTACCTTCATACACAATAGTACCTACAGTAGGTCTTCGACAGTAACACTGACTGCCCTTTTTGCCCCTTTGATCTCCCTTTCCAGTTTACTCCTTAGTTCCAGAAACTCCTCCAGGGATGCACCTGATCCCAGCTGCCTTACCTGTCCTATGCATCCTTCTTGTTTTTGACCAACGCCTCGATTTCCCTCGTCAGCCAAGCTTCCTTACGTTTGTCTGCTTTGCCCTTCACTCTAACGGGGACGTACACATCCTGAGCTTTAGTCCCCACCCTTTTAAAAACATCCCACTTGGCCGATGTTCCTTTCTCTTCAAATCTCTCGTTTCTATTATCCCTATCCAGTCTCGACCCGAAACATCACCCATTCAGAGATGCTGCCTGACCCGCTGAGTTATTCCAGCTTTTTGTGTCTATCTTCGGTGTAAACCAGCATCTACAGTTCCTTCCTAAACATGTAGAAAGGTCCCAACCGAAACATCACCTACGCATGTTCTCCAGAGATGCTGCCTGACCTGCTGGGTTATGTCAGAAGGTCATAAGTGATAGGAGAACAATTGGGCCATTCGGCCCATCAAGTCTACTCCTCCATACAATCATGGCTAATCTATCTCTCCCTCCTAACCCCATTCTCCTGCCTTCTGATACCCGTACTAATCCAGAATCTATCTATATCTGCCTTAAATATATCCACTGACTTGGCCTCCACAGCCTTCTGTGGCAAAGAATTCCACAGATTCACTAAAGAAATTCCTCATCATCTCCTTCCGAAAAAAACATCCTTTAATGCCGAGGCTGTGACCTCTAGTCCTAGACTCTCCCAATAGTGGAAACATCCTCTCCACATCCATTCTACCCCCCCCCCCCCCCCCCACCCTCCACATTCCCCCACCCTCTCTCCCCCTTCCTGTTACTCCAGCACTTTGTGCCTTTCCTTGGTAAACCGGCATCCGCAGTTCCTTGTTTCATAAGAATATTTTTCAGATCAACAGCCTTTCATGAGTTTGTTGGCAGGTTGTTTGGCTGCTGTAAATATCCCGGGTTTGCAAGTGAGTGGTAGAAACTTGGGAAGTTGATGGGAATGTGGAGAAGTGTAGAATGTTCAACCTAGAACAGTATGGAACAAGGACAAAATGGCCAGAGGGTGGCGCAGCGGTAGAGTTGCGGCCTCACAGCGCCAGAGACCCGGGTCCGATCCCGACTACGGGTGCTGTCAACCACCTAGTCCCACCTGCCTGCGTTTGGCCCATATCCCTCCTAATCAAGTAGGGGAATCGAGGACCAGAGGACAAGGACCAGAGGAAAAGAGTTTAATAATAATAATACATTTTATTTGTGAGCGCCTTTCAAAGTCTCAAGGACACCTTACAGAATTTAACAAGAGTAAAAACATATAATCGGAGTAAAATAAATAATAAAGACATAACCAATACACAAATTAAAGACATAATTCGATCCAAAGACAAAAAAAAAATCAAAAACACAATGTGAAGAGAGAGCAGCGGCAGCTAAACCGTGCCAGCGTCCACTCTCCCTTCACGACAGTCATCTTGGACACAAACTAAAATAATCACTTACGCAGAAAAATCATCCCCCCACAATGGTTGCCACTGTGGTGGAAGGCACAATGTCCAGTCCCCATCCCTAGTTCTCCCAAAGTCAGGCCTATTGAGGCCTCCGCTATAGCCTCTACGGAGGCCCGATGTTCCTGGCCGTTCTCGCCGGGTGGTTTTGCCCCGGCGTCAGGAGAGTCCTCTCAGCGGCTGGGCCACCTGGAACGGCCGATTCCCTACCGGAGACCGCGGCTTCCGAAGCCGACAAGGCCGCGCCGGTTTGGAGCTCCCAGGCTCCCGATGTTGAAGTCGGCGCCGCCCGCTCTCCCCGTGTATGTTCTCCCCGTGACCTGCGTGGGGTTTGTCCGAGATCTTCCGTTTCCTCCCACGCTACAAAGTCGTAGAGGTATGCAGATTAATCGGCTTGGTATAAGTGTAAATTGCCCCTTGTGTTTGTTGGATAGTGTTATTGTGCAGGAATAGAAACATAGAAACATAGAAATCAGGTGCTGGAGTAGGCCATTCGGCCCTTCGAGCCAGCACCGCCATTCAATATGATCATGGCTGATCATCCAGAATCAATACCCCATTCCTGCTTTTTCCCCATATCCCTTGATTCCATTAGCCCTAAGAGCTATATCTATTCTCTTGAATACATACAGTAAATTTGCATCTACTGCCTTCTGTGGCAAAGAATTTCACAGGTTCACAACTCTCTGGATGAAAATGTTTTTCCTCATCTCAGTCCTAAATGGTCTACTCCTTATTCTTAAACTGTGTGACCCCTGGTTCTGGACTCCCCCAACATCGGGAACATTTTTCCTGCATCTAGCCTGCCCAATCACTCAAGAATTTTATATGTTTCTATAAGATCCCCTCTCATGCTTCTAAATTCCAGTGAATACAAGCGCAGTCGATCCATTCTTTCGTCATATGTTAATCCTGCCATCCCGGAAATGAACCTGGTGAACCTACTCTGCACTCCCTCAATAGCCTAGGCTCACCAGGTTAATTCCCGGGACTGACATATGATGCAAGAATGGATCGACTGGGCTTGTATTCACTGGCATTTAGAATGGATCGCTGATCAGTGTGGACTCAGTGAGTTACTCTAGCACTTTGTGTCTAACTTTGTGTGTACGCTTTTCTATGACGGGCAGCGTGGGTGTAGCTTTGGAGCGCACTATATATACAACGTGGAAATGATCTGAGCAATTTCATCAAGCCGGATATCTGCCGCCGAGTGAGTATTTTTTACTCTTTAACACTGACTGAATCTATAGTGGGGGAATTCCAGGATGGAAGGACTTCTAGTAGTTCTTGTGAAACATTTACACGAGTCCACGTTAAGCTGCTTGTAAATAATGTAGCAGATAGACTATCCAGTCTGTCTCACTGGAGAGAGATACAAAAATGCTGGAGTAACTCAGCGGGACAGGCAGCGTCTCTGGAGAGAAGGGATGGGTGACATTTCAGGTCAAGTCTGACTTGGTTCTGAAGACGGGTCTCGACCCGAAATGCCACCCATCCCTTCTCTCCAGATATGCTGCCTGTCCCGCTGAGTTACTCCAGCACTTTGTGTCGATCTCAAGGTAAACTTAAACCAAACACCTTTCGACCCAGTAGAGGGCGACTGGCCCAAAGGTAAACTTGGAGTGTGTGTGTGTGTGTGTGTGTGTGTGTGTGTGTGTGTGTGTGTGTGTGTGTGTGTGTGTGTGTGTGTGTGTGTGTGTGTGTGTGTGTGTGGGTGTGTGTGTGGGTGTGTGTGTGTGTGTGTGTTTGTGTGTGTGTGTGTGTGTGTGTGTGTGTGTGTGTGTGTGTGTGTGTGTGTGTGTGTGTGTGTGTGTGTGTGTGTGGTGTCGTCGACGATGTTTCAATCATTCAATACACCTTTCTGACTTGAGAAATTGTCATATTTGACAGCGGGAAGGCTTTCAACCCTGTTGCGTTTTTATAAGGAGCTTTCAAATCCATTCACGGTAAGTAGGTTTACTTAGACAAAATGCTGGAGAAACTCAGCGGGTGCAGCAGCATCTATGGAGCGAAGGAAATGGAATGAAGAAGGGTTTCGTCCCGAAACGTCGCCTATTTCCTTCGCTCCATAGATGCTGCTGCACCCGCTGAGTTTCTCCAGCATTTTTATCTACCTTCGATTCGACCTGCCATCTGCAGTTGCTTCTTAAACAACTAGATTTACAATTTCAATCTTTGCGAAAGTTATCCCGGAATCTCTCAAAGTCTGGCTCAACTTTCTCCTCAAAGTTTAACGTCATTTTTATAGTACTTGTAAGACAACAGGAGCAGGGAGGTTCTACTGCAGTTGTACAGGGTCTTGGTGAGACCACACCTGGAGTATTGCGTACAGTTTTGGTCTCCAAATCTGAGGAAGGACATTATTGCCATAGAGGGAGTGCAGAGAAGGTTCACCAGACTGATTCCTGGGATGTCAGGACTGTCTTATGAAGAAAGACTGGATAGACTTGGTTTATACTCTCTAGAATTTAGGAGATTGAAAGCTGGAGTATCTCAGCGGGACAGGCAGCATCTCTGGAGAGAAGGAATGGGTGACGTTTCGGGTTGAAACCCTTCTTCCAACTCTCTCTTGAAAACATCCAGTGAATTGGCCTCTACTGCCTTCTGTGGCAAAGAATTTACAACTCTCTGGGTGAAAAGGTTTTTCCTCATCTCGGTGATACTGACGATAGTGAGATTAGTTAGAAAACTGGAGATGGGGGGGGGGGGGGGGGGGGGGTTGGGTGATGAGAGAGGCAACGCAAGGGTTACTTAAGGTTGAAAAACCTGTATTTACAAGCTGTACCTGGTGAGCACCGCCCTCGTTTATGGCCAGGTACTACGTGAGCGACTGTCCATTGTTTCTGCACATTAAGACCGAAAGTGAAAGTGTATTTTCCCAGAACTCATTCCAACCTCGGGTGTGGAGACCGCTGGAGAATAAATAGCCTTTCTCTGCAGATATCGCTGCGGGCGTTGGAGTCGATTCTTGTGTTTGCTGAAAGCAGTCTCGGTAAATCTCAGCTCCTAGCGCCGGGGGTTGTGGTCGGTCCAGTGAGGTTCTGTGTCTGCACTCAGCACTGATTGTGCTGGGGGGAAGCTCCAAGCAAGACCATTCGTCCCATCGCCAACGCTGCAATCCCCTTACAGCTACAGACGGTCGCTTTCTTGATCGGTGAGTGATGCAGGTTCTAGGCATAAGCTTAGGGGCGACCTTGCCTTTGCGGTTGCAGCCCCTAGACTGTGGAACAGCATTCCCTTTCCCATCAGAACTGCCCCCTCCATCGACTCTTTTAAGTCAAGATTAAAAACTTATCTATACTCCCAAGCCTTTCCTGACGTCCACTGAGCGAGGGCTACATGTATATATGTATGTAGTTTGTTTGTTTATACTATTCTTATAACAAATGTAAAGCACTTTGGCCAACGAGAGTTGTTTTTTAAATGTGCTATATAAATAAATGTGACTTGACTTGACTTGTCTATCTTCAGTGAAAACCAGCTGCTGCAGTTCCTTCCTGCACAAATTAATCGAAAGGACAAAGAAACATAGAAAATAGATGGAGTAGGCCATTCAGCCCTTCGATGCATCACCGCCATTCAATATGATCATGACTGATTATCCAAAATCAGTACCCCATTCCTGCCTTCTCCCAATATCCCTTCATTCCGTTAGCCCTAAGAACTAAATCTAACTCTCAGTAGACAGGAAAAACTCAGTGGTACATGCAGCATCTCTGGAGAGAAGGAATGGGTGACGTTTCGGGTCAAAACCCTTCTTCTAATGCCCCTGTCCCACTTAGGAAACCTGAACGGAAACCTCTGGAGACTTTGCGCCCCACCCAAGGTTTACGTGCGGTTCCCGGAGGTTGCAGGTGGTTGCCGGAGGTTGCAGGTAGTGGAGGCAGGTAGGGAGACTGACAAAAACCTCTGGGAACCGCACGGAAACCTTGGATGCAAACGTCAGGTACGCTCATGGGCGGATTCATGGGTGATTATAGGACACATTTTAGCAACCTGACTCCGCCATCTTGCTCCGCTTTCTTGCTCCCGGCTTCTTGCTTCCGGCCAAAGATTGGATCCGCAGCGAGGAGAAGGAGTGCGGGGCCCGGGGCAGCGGGGAGAGAGAGTGCGGGGCAGCGGGGAGAGAGAGTGCGGGGCCCGGGGCAGCGGGGAGAAGGAGTGCGGGGCCCGGGACAGCGGGGAGAGAGAGTGTGGGGCCCGGGGCAGCGGGGAGAAGGAGTGCGGGGCCCGGGGCAGCGGGGAGAGAGAGTGCGGGGCAGCGGGGCAGCGGGGGGAGAAAGAGTGTGGGGCCCGGGGCAGCGGGGAGAGAGAGTGCGGGGCCCGGGGCAGCGGGGGAGAGAGAGTGCGGGTGCAGCGGGGAGAGAGTGTGGGGCCCGGGCAGCGGGAGAGAGAGCAGCGGGGAGTGGGGAGAGAGAGTGTGGGGCCCGGGGCAGCGGGGAGAGAGAGTGCGGGGGCAGCGGGGAGAGAGAGTGTGGGGCCCGGGGCAGCGGGGAGAGAGAGTGCGGGGCCCGGGGCAGCGGGGGAGCGAGAGTGCGGGGCCCGGGGCAGCGGGGAGAGAGAGAGTGTGCGGTGCAGAGAGTGTGGGGGGGGCAGAGGGGAGAGAGGGTGCGGGGCAGTGGGGGAGAGAGAGTGTGGGGCCCGGGGCAGCGAGGAGAGAGAGTGCGGGGGCCCGGGGCAGCGGGGAGAGAGAGTGTGGGGCCCGGGGCAGCGGGGAGAGAGAGTGCGGGGCCCGGGGCAGCGGGGAGAGAGAGTGCGGGGCCCGGGGCAGCGGGGAGAGAGAGTGCGGGGCCCGGGGCAGCGGGGAGAGACAGCGCGGGGCCCGGGGCAGCGGGGGAGAGAGAGTGCGGGGTCCGGGGAGAGGGAGTGTGGGGTCCGGGGAGAGAGAGTGTGGGGCGCGGGGCCGCGGGGAGAGCGAGTGTGGGGCCCGCGGCGCGCGGCGCCGCGGGGAGAGAGAGTGCAGGGCAGCGAGGAGAGAGAGTGCGGGGCAGCGGGGAGAGAGAGTGCGGGGCCCGGGGCAGCGGGGAGAGAGTACGGGGCCCGGGGCAGCGGGGAGAGAGAGTGTGGGGGCCCGGGGCAGCGGGGGAGAGAGTGTGGGGCGGGGGCAGCGGGGGAGAGAGAGTGCGGGGCAGCGGGGAGAGAGAGCCCGGGGCGGGCAGGGGGAGCAGCGGGGAGAGAGAGTGCGGGGCCCGGGGCAGCGGGGTGAAGGAGTGCGGGGCCCGGGGCAGCGAGGAGAAGGAGTGCGGGGCCCGGGGCAGCGGGGAGAGAGAGTGTGGGGCCCGGGGCAGCGGGGAGAAGGAGTGCGGGGCCCGGGGCAGCGGGGAGAGAGGAGTGCGGGGTCCGGGGCGGCGAGGAGAGAGAGTGCGGGGCCCGGGGCAGCGGGGAGAAGGAGTGCGGGGCCCGGGGCGGCGAGGAGAGGGACATAAGAGGGGGGACATTGTAGTGAGGGAGCAGGCGAGAGAGTGCCGGGGGGATAAGGCCTAGTGTGTGTGAAGTTGCAGGGAGGTTTACAATGTTTCTTATTTACAATGTTTCTTATTTAATGTCCCTTGTCTAGTCTGAAATAAAGTTCATTATTGGATTAGAAGAAATATAATTGTGTGTGTTATATACATTTATATAATTTTCATGTATGTGTGTTTATAAACATTTTATTCTTTAACAAGAATCAACAGAATTATGAACGAACAGAATTATGAATCTAACCCTGTAATCACGCACAACGTCCCCTCCTGTCAATCACCCTGCGAGTCGGGTCGGTTCCGGTTACTACAAAATCAACTCAAACACTGCTTGTGAGCCATTTAAAAAGAAATGATTTAAAAAACATTAAAAAAGACAATTACCAGAATCAAATTTTATTCTTGACAAGAAGTTTGAACTGACAGATTTATGAATCTGACCCACACAAACTGTTGCCCCGCAACATTGATTACAGTGCGAGTCGGGTCGGGTCAGGTAGGCTCAGGTTGCTAAAATGGTCGTGGAAAAATGCCCATGATCCCCTCCATAGCGTACTACACGTCAGTCCATTGCATTTAGCAGGAGTAGCCTATCTTGCTCCGCTATAGGATCTTTGGTCCCTATCAGGGCAGGCGGGAGGTGGAGGAGATGGAGCCGCTGTTCGGGGCCCGTCATTTGCTCCGACCCTTCCTCACCCCGCACCTAGTATCTTTCCCACGCAATACAGTGTCTATCTTCGTTACAAACCAGTATCTGGTTGCCAAGCCGGGCAAAATGACTCGGTGTTCAGGTTGCCTGGAGGCGCTTTGAGTGGTCAGTGGGACCCGGGCAACCGTTCATTTCGAACCCTGCCTCTACATAAACACTGGCGCAGCGGTATAGTTGCTGACTCACTGCACCAGAGACCCGGGTTAGATCCTGACCACGGGCGCTGTCTGTACGGAGTTTATACGTTCTCCCCGTGGGTTTTCTCCACGATTTTCGGTTTCCTCCCACGCTCCAAAGATGTACAGGTTTACAGGTTAATTACAGGTTAATTGGATTGGTATAAATGTATATTGACCCTAGCGTGTGTAGGATAGTGTTAGTGTGCGGGGATCGTGGACGGCACGGGCTCAGTGGGTGTTTCCACACTATCTCTAAAAACCTTTTTGGTCACATGTTCAAGAAGCCGTACGTCGAGTGGATTCATCTTCATATTTTATTTCTCATTCTGTTTCAGATCACCGGATTTTGTTGACTGTCCATTTCCGGTTCAGTGATGAGTGAGTGCTTGCAACTGGCCACTCTGGGCCGGCCTTTCCAGTTGGGAATGCTGTACGACTGCCGATCAGATGCTCTGATCCCAGGTACTGGAATGTCTTCACACAAATCATGAAGTCACATGAGCCCAGAGTAGGTGAATCGAAAGACATGATAAGGGAATAACGTATAGTGCAAGGTAAAGCCAGCAAAGTCCGATCAAGGGTAGTCCAAGGGTCACCAACGAGGTAGATAGTGGTTCAGGAGTGCTCTCTGGTTGTGGTAGGATTCACATATACCTTCCACTCAATGAATTTCAACTTATGAAGGATTTTGTCAGGGTCTCTTGCCCAGAGTTGGGTAATCGACGACAAGGGGACATAGGTTTAAAGTGAAGGGGAAAAGATTTAATAGGAATCTGAGGGGTAACTTTTTCACACAAAGGGTGGTGGGTGTATGGATCAAGCTACCAGAGGAGGTAGTTGAGGCAGGGACCATCCCAATGGTTAAGAAACAGTTAAATGGGTACATAGACAGGTGTGTAGGGGTATGGGCCAAACGCAGACTGGTGGGACTTGTGTCGCTGGGACATGTTTGTCAATGTGGGCAAGTCAGGCCTCTTTACATGCTGTATCACTCTATGATACAGTGGTGGTCAATGCAGGGCCATAGGTTCAGGTGACCAATCTCACAATGGTGACCACAACCTTTCTCAGTTATAGTCCAGTTTATACAGTGGATTGAATATTGAGCGGCACGGTGGCACAGAGGTAGAGTTGCTGCCTTACAGCACAAGGGACCCAGGTTCAATCCTGACTACCGGTGCTGTCTGTACAGAGTTTGTACTTTCTCCCCGTGACCTGCGTGAGTTTTCTCCGCGATCTCCGGTTTACCTCCCACACTGCAAGGACGTACAACTTTGTAGGTTAATTGGCTTAATAAAATTATAAATTGTTCCTAGTGTGTGTAGGATAGTGTTAGTATGCGGGGATCACTGGTTGGCGATGTCCCGATGGGCCGAAGGGCCTGTTTCCGCGCCATATCTCTAAACTAAACTAAACATGGATATTTGAAGAATATTTGAAGTTGATCCAAACCATCGCCTATCCATGTTCTACAGAATTGCCTCCTGACCCACTGAGTTGCTGTAACACTCAATGTATTTTTAGTTTAGTTTTAGAGATACTGTGTAGAAACAAGCCCTTTGGCGCACAAAGTCCGCACCAACCAGCAATCCCCGCACATTAACACTATCCTACACACACTAGGGGCAATGTTACATTGATACCAAGCAAATTAACCTACAAACCTGCACGTCTTTGTAGTGCGGGTGGATACAGAAGATCTCGGAGACAACTGAAGATCTCGGAGGAAACAAAGAACGTACAAACTCTGCACAGACAGCACCCGTAGTCAGGATCGAACTCGGGTCTCTGCCGGTGTAAGCGCTGTAAGGCAGCTACTCTATCGCTGTGCCACCATGCCGCACCTATTGCTCATGTGATCAGTCCAGTGAGTGTAGAGTGTTTTACTTTCAGCCCAAGACACATCCTGCACAGAGATTGAATCTACTGAAGGAACATTATTCACTTTGAGTAGTTTTCACAACGTTAACAGTTTTGATCGCTGATTTATCCTGTAGACGTCACCTTGTGGGACTTGCAGACACTGCAGAGCAACCTTGATCGTCATGACCAGCCCAGCACCGTGTTTCACATCATTGCATCAGATTCCATGGAGAAGAAATCCAATGCCCTCAATGTGTCAGAGTCACTGAAAGTGAGTTTCCTGGGTGGGTTGGTGGAGGTGAAAGGGTCGGCAAAATATCTCAGAGACACGAAGGAATCAGAGCAACAAGCACGAGTTACCCTTCAGTACAAAGCAACAACCAAGTTTGAACAACTGACGATGAGTCACTTAGGGAGACAGAATATTACCTACCCGAGTGTGTTTGATGAGGGCTCAGCCACCCATGTCATTATAGCAGTGCTGTATGGGGCCCAGGCCTTCTTTGTGTTTGATCAAATGGCTTCTTCAGCAGAGAACACACAGAATATTCAAGGCAACATGGAGGTGATGATTAAACGTCTCCCTATGATTGCGATCGAGGGAGAGGCCTCCCTAGAAATGACAGAAGAACAGAGCACTCAGGCCGAGAAGTTTAGCTGCACCTTTTATGGGGATTTCTCACTGAAGAACAATCCCACCACCTTCAAAGACGCCATCAATATCTGCGCAACACTGCCACACCTCCTGGGTCCAGATGGAGAACATTCAGTGCCCGTCACAGTCTGGCTCTATCCTCTCAATAAACTGGATACCAAAGCTGCTCAGATGGTGAGGGAGATCAGCGTGGGACTGGTCAATCGCTGCCAGTGTGTCCTGGAACAGCTCAGTGAGGCCGCGATGGGGTGCAATGACCTGATGAAAGACAGTGTCGCAGTTCAGTTTCCTGAGATCGGGGACAGGATACTTCAATTCCGAGAGATGTGTCTGGAGTACAAACTGGTTTTCCAAGGGACCTTAGCCAGAGTTTTGCCGTCCATTCGCGGCGGTGGGAAGGAGGAAGGGTTGCTGGTGGACATATTGAAGAACAGGGAACAGTCACCATTTAAACACCAATCACTGACCACATGGCTGGATGACAAGGAATGGGAGATGATGGTTGTGGGATTTTGCCTCAGGATAATGAAAGACATACCTGTTGTGAAATCAAGGAGAGAGTTGCATAAAGTGTTGATGGGTCCAGTAACAGACTACGTGGTCTGTTTCACATTCACAACACTGCATCAGGAGGAGTTCTACCTGACGGAGGCAATCAATTACCTCCGATCTCTCACAGCAGAGAAAATGCAGATGCCACCTCCTGCTGCCGGAGCCAATACAACACAACACAGCGAGCGCTGGTTTCACTTATCGTCCATACCCGAGAAGATGAAGGAACGATCAGGACTGTTCCTGGATTTTGCCACAGCCAACAGTGGGGACGAGAAAGTAAAATTCCTTGTTGGATCCGCACAGGATGACAGTAACGTGGGTGCGTCTATTTACCTGTACGGAGGTGTGATGGTGAGGAGCCGCTGCTTTGAACCCCCGTCTCAGCCTGAGAGACCAACAGCGAGTGGGACAACACACGACAGTGTGATGCTGCAGTTAGAGCCACCCACATGTGGTTCTGATGAGATTGTGGGCTACAAGGTAGAGTATCGAGGTAGCCAGCAGGAGAAATGGACAATACTAGATACACCTGACGCATCCCACTCCTTCACGATATCTGGGTTGGAGTCACACCAGGAATATCACATCCGATACAGAGCAGTGACCAAGGTAGGGGTCAGCAAGGCCAGTGAAATCTACATGGTCTCCACCCGGCCGACAAGTCCTCCTGGTAAACCGGTCTTCCAGGATCGTTCACCCAACCCAACACTGTCCGGCGATGGACAAAGTCAGATTGGAGCCGACGTATTTCAATACAGGAATGAATACAAGGAAGAATCTTTGTTCAAGTCTATTGCATTGGACAGATCATGGGAGCAGGTTCAGACAAAAGACAGACATGATAGTTCACACAGACCAAAGAGAATTGCCCTGAAACTTCTTGAACAAGCTCAATTAATAACCAAAGGAAACCCTTCCATTTACAAGCTCAACCTAGAGAGGGAGGTGTTTAATCAGTCCAAGCAGCTTGTGAAATGCTCCTTAGGAAAGCCCACCACTATGCACAAGATGAAGACAATTATGTTGCTGGGGGCAACTGGATCAGGAAAGACAACCCTCATCAACGGGATGATCAACTACATCTTGGGCGTGGAGTGGCGGGACAACTTCAGATACCAGTTAATACAGGAGGAGACGGGAAAATCCCAGGCTGAGAGCCAGACTTCCTCCATCACTGCCTACCATCTCCACCACCAGGCAGGGTTTAACATCGACTGCTCTCTGACTATCATCGACACGCCAGGGTTCGGGGACACCAGGGGCATCAGCCGGGATCGACAGATCACTGAGCAAATCCGCACGTTCTTCACTTCCCCACAGGGCATTGATCAGATCGACGCGGTCTGTTTCGTCGTCCAAGCATCCTTGGCTCGCCTGACCCAGACACAGAAATATGTCTTTGATTCCATCCTTTCCATTTTTGGCAAAGATATCACGGGGAACATTCAGATACTGGTGACGTTTGCGGACGGGCAGCGCCCCCCAGTTCTGGAGGCCCTGAAAGTCGCCCAGGTACCCTGCCCCAAAGACAAAAAGGGATTGCCAGTACACTTCAAGTTTAACAATTCTGCCATTTATGCCCAGCGTCCGACCTCTGGCGTCGAGGGGAGATCTAACAGCGGGGAAGAAGATAATGACTTTAACCTGATGTTCTGGAAGATGGGGACAAACAGTATGAAAAAGTTCTTCACAGCTCTGAGCACGATGCAGGCGAGGAGCCTGCTCCTGACCAGAGAGGTTCTGAAGGAACGTAGCCAGCTGGAGTCTGTAGTGGCCGGGTTGCAGCCTCTGATCCAAGCAGGGCTGACCAAATATGAGGAGCTCAAAAAATCCCAACAAGTTCTGGACCAAAACCAGTCCAACCTGGAAGAAAATAAAGACTTTGAGTACGAGGTTGATGTGATTGTTAAAGAAAAGAGGAAACTTGGCAGTGATGCTCCATTAGTAAACAACTGTACAGTTTGTGAATACAGTTGTCACGACCCCTGTATGTATGCAGGTTATATTTACAAATACTGGTGTACGTCAATGGACTGGTGGGGAAATTGTAAAGTCTGTCCGGGGAAGTGTGCCTCACGAAAACACCGAAGGGAAAAGTACAGGTATGTCTGTGTAACAAAAAAGGAGAAGAGGACGTACAACGAACTGAAGAAAAAGTATGAGAAGAAATACAAAGGTGAGAAGATGAGCCTGCAGAAGGTTAGGGAGTCACTTGAGCAGGAGTTTGCTGAGATGGGGAACACAGTTCTGGAGCTGATTCAAGAATTATCCCAGGGCATTAGACGACTTGAAGAAATAGCCCTGAGACCAAACCCGTTGTCCACCCCGGCTTACATTGACCTCCTGATTCAGGGTGAGAAAGATGAGGTGAAGCCCGGCTTCATTGAGCGAATTCAGGCACTCACCGCTGTGAAGAAGCAGGCAGAGATCAGAGAAATAATCACCAACAAGATGCTGCTACCAAAGTATTCGAAGGAAGGTGCGGCAGGAGGGAAAAGTTCTGGAGATTAGTAAAATAAAAAAATATCAAAGTGATGAATTGATTCTCTTCCAAGAAGTAACCGAGAAACATTCCAGCTGTTTTCCACTGCGTTTCACTCAACCGATAGACAAATCCTCGGTCTAATTCCTCATCCTTCCCCCTCCCCCAAGTGCCCATAGTGTCCTCATTGGAACTTACCGAATGGTGAAAGGCCTGGATAGAGTGGATGTGGTGAGGATGTTTCCATTAGTGGGGGAGTCCAGGATCAGAGGTCACAGCCTCAGAATTAAAGGATGTTCTTTTAAGGAGATGAGGAAGAATTTATTTCGTCAAAGGGTGGTGAATCTGTGGAAGTCTTTGCCACAGACGTCTGTGGAGGCCAAGTCAATGGATATTTTTTAAGGCAGAAATAGATGGATTCTTGTTTAGTATGGGTGTCGGGAGTTATGGGGAGAAGGCACGAGAATGGGTTTGGGAGGGAGAGATAGATCAGCCAAGAGTACAAATCTACACTTTAAAAATGTCCATTGACTTGGCAATGAATGCCACAGATTCACTGACTATCCTCTGACTAACAACATTCTTCCTAGTCGTCTTTTATTCTGACGTTTTTGCATCTGATCCTAGACTCTTCCACTAGGGGAAACATCCTCTCCACATCCACTCTATCCAGGCCTTTCACTGATTCAGTAAGTTTCAATGAGGTCCCCACTCATCCTTCTAATCTACAGCGAGTAGAGGCCAGTGCCGCCACATGCTCATCATATGTGACCGTGGTCGCCTTCGGGATTTTAACATCTCGTAGCCCGCGATCCCTTTACCAGGGATCGACCATGGATGCTTGCGGACTTAACATAACGGAGCCCGCGGAACTCCAAGCCTCAGGAGCTTCGACCGCGGGAGAATAAAGAGGAGGAAGATTGGACCATTTTTGCCTTCCATCACAGTGAGGAATGTGGAATCTGCCGTGGCGGATGTTTGTGTTGACTGTGATGTAGTTGTGTGTCTTGGTGCTTTTTTTCAGCAGGACTGTATGGCAAGTTGCATATCACTCCACCTTAATTGGTACATGCGACAATAAAGACCTTTGATACCTTTAAAGAATTGTAGAAGCTGTATTTTTGCGTAGAACAAAGTGTTGGAGTAATTCAACGGGTCAGGTAGCATCTCTGGAAGACATGGATAGGTGATGTTTCAGGTTGGGATCCTTCTTCACACTAATGTAGTAGGGGAGAGAAAGTTGGGGGGGGGGTGGGAGGTGAGGATACTTGACAGGCCTTGTCCTGCCCCATCTCATCAGCTTTCTCCTACCCGATTTTGAAACGTCACTTGTCCACATCCTACAGAAATGCTGCTTGACCTGCTGAGTTACTCCAGCACTTTGTGCTCTATGCATTATTCTTTCAGAAGTAGACAAAAATGCTGCAGAAACTCAGCGGGTGTGGCAGCATCTATGGAGCGAAGAAAATAGGTGACGTTTCGGTTGTCTGAAGACGAATCTCGACCCGAAACGTCGCCTATTTCCTCCGCTCCATAAATCCTGCCTCACCCACTGAGTTTTTCCAGCATTTTTGTCTACCTTCGATTTTCCAGCATCTGCAGTTCCTTCTTAAACATTTATTTAGTTATTTATTTACTTTAATTATTTATTTCGAACAGAATAAAATAATAAAAAGCAAGTGTGAAACAGCATACAAAAAACAAAACAAAAATATTTATAAAGTGTCATAAACAATATCTATAAATAAATGAAATCGTATGTGTCCGAAAATGAGCAGGAAGAAGCCAAAGCTTATTCATTCCAACCCATTATTCAACTGTTTCTAATTATCTTATATAAATTTAGCAGCTATATGTACACCAAATTATTTACATTTATACACTAATCAAATATTTACAAAGCCATACAAAAAAGAAAAGAAAAAAAACCCTCATATACTATACAGTATCTTAGTCATATATATAACCCATCTCTCTATAATCACCCTTCCCAATACAATCAGCATAACAAATATCTCACTCACAATCACCTTTCCTCATCCCAATATCCTTTTAAACAAGTGTTTTTGTACATCTTTTTAAAGTGAATTATGTTTGTGCTAAGTTTTATCTCCTGTTCCAGACCATTCCACAAATTCACACCACAGATTGCTATGCACATACTTTTAAGAGCTGTTCTGACATTGAGTTTTTTTTTAATTATGTTCCCCTCTCAAATTATACCCACCCTGTCTTTCCATAAACAGTTTTTGTATATTTCTTGGAAGTAAATTATTTCTTGCTTTGTACATGATTTGCGCAGTCTTAAATTTAACCAGATCGGTGAACTTCAGTGTATGTGTCTTTAAGAATAATAAATTGGTATGTTCAAGATATCCAATGTTATTGATAATTCTTATTGCTCTTTTTTGTAATGTGCATAACGGCTGTAGGTTGGTTTTGTAGGTGTTACCCCATATCTCCACACAGTAACTCAGATATGGCAATATGAGTGTATTATACAAAGTATGTAATGATTTGTGGTCCAGAATGTGTCCTGATTTTCCCAATATTGCTATAGACTTTGCCAGTTTTGCTTTGACGTGGTTTATATGTGGTTTCCAGCCGATTTTGTGGTCTAAGATCACACCAAGAAATTTATTTTCATATACTCTTTCTATACTTATGTTATCTATTTTCAATTGTACTTTTATGTTTTCCAAATAGCATAATCTTTGTTTTGCTTAAATTTAGAGACAATTTGTTGACATCAAACCACTGTTTTAATTTATTCATTTCTGATGTGATGACTTCCCAAATCTGCTTCAAATTGCCACCGGAACAAAAAATATTCATATCATCGTCAAATATAATTAATTTCAGTATATTTGATACTTTGCATATGTCGTTAATGTACATTATGAAAAGCTTTGGACCTAACACAGACCCTTGAGGTACTCCACAAGTTATGTTCATGTAAGTTGATTTATGTTCACCTATTTCTACAAATTGTTGCCTGTTTCTTAAATAGCTTCTCACCCAATCCAATCCAACCCCTCTGATGCCATACCTATCCAGTTTCATGAGTAAAATGTTGTGATTTACGGTATCAAATGCTTTTTTAAAATCTATCAATATTCCCACTGCAAGTTTTTTATTATTTATGCAATTCTTTTAGCAGTAATCTGTAACTTTCCAATGGATTATTGTCTCAGATGATACTGCATTATTGCTTCAGCATTTTAAAGCATGTATGCCTAGTTGACATTGTATTGCAATTAATATATGGTTTATTGCAATAGAAACACATTTTTTTATTAAAAGTTATAGATGCACGGATTAATTAATGTGTGTGTGTGTGTGTGTGTGTGTAAACTTTGACGATTTGTTGGGAAATCAGGTTCTTGTTCTTGGAGAATTTAGAAGAGTCACCGGAAGCTACAAATCAAGGAGAATGAACATTCTCTATTTAGGGAGGACTAGTCACATCTTCCCATATCCACCCCTTTCCGCCTTCCACAGAGACCGTTACCCCCATAATTCCCTGGTTAACTCATCCCTTCCCACCGAAAACAACCCCTCCCCAGGTACCTTCCCCTGCAATGCAGTAGATGCAACACCTGTCCCTGTACCTCCTCTCTCGAATCTGTCCAGGGACCTCAATGGTCCTTTCAGGTGATGCAGAGATTCACTTGCACCTCCTCCACACTGATCTGTTGTATCCGCTGTTCAAGAAGTGGACTCTTATACATCGGCAAGACCATATGCAGACTGGGCGATCGTTTCATTGAGGCCCTAAGCTGTTCCACTTGTGAGGCCCCTCCCAATACCCCACCCCCACGACTAGAGGAAGATGGTCCACCAGATTGACACCGATTTGCAGCCGAGCGTGGCCAATGAGATAAGGGGTTGGAAAGCTGCGCTTCATTTATTTATTTATTGCCAGTGCTAGTGTCGAGTTATTGGCTTAAAACACTATTATTCTGAAATGGAGGGCAAGGAAAATTACTGAAGGGTTGTTTAAAGAATACAGTGCGTTGTGGACAGCATATGTAAGAAAGGCCTATGACAGTCAAAAATATTATACACCTTGCAGGGCTCTCACTTAATTTTTTTTCTCTGTTGACAGCCGGGCAACCTTGGCAGTTTTTTAAGTTGCCAAATGACAGTTTAGGTGGTCATTTAAGACGGCTTGCATGTAGTTACCGCAGTCGGAATTATGCTCAATGAAGCATTCACATATTATTTCTGCTTCAAATAAAGTCACAAGCTAAACATATTCACCAATCAAGACATGATATATCCCACAATGACATGCAGCAAAATTATAATACAGTATCTCAACTCTTTTTACACATTGCAATGAATGCAATTTCTACTATTTCTTTCCAAACAAAAATGTGGTTGGATTATTCAGCGTATGATCAACCTCGGTGAGACCAAGCGCAGGCTTGGCGTTCGCTTCACTCAGTTCGCAATAACCAACCTGATCTCCCGGTAGTTCAGCACTTCAACTCCCCCTCCCATTCTGAATCCGACCTTTCTGTCCTGGGCCTCCTCCATGGCCAGAGTGAGGCCCACTGTAAATTGGACGAGTAGCACCTCATTTTTTTGCTTGGACAGTTTTACAACCCAGCGGTATGTGCATTGATCTCTTCAATTTCAGGTAATCCCTGCTTTCTCCTCCCCCCTTCCCAGCTCTCCCTCAGCCCACTGTCTCCGCCTCTTCCTTTCTTCTTCCCGTCCCGCCCACACCCTCACATCAGTCTGAAGAAGGGTTTCGACCCGAAACATCGCCTATTTCCTTCACTCCATAGATGCTGCCTCATCTGCTGAGTATCTCCAGCATTTTTGTCTACCCATTCACACATATTCTGTTAACCCACTTTCCTCACCCACTCTCTACATATTGGGGGCAATTTTACAGACAAGTCAACCTACATAGCCAATGCATCTTTGGGATATGGGAGGAAACCCACACACTTGCAGGGAGAATGTGCAAATTCAACACAGACAGTGCCCGAGGACAGGATTGAACACAGATCTCTGGCGTGTGAGGCAGCAAGTCTCACAGCTGTGCCACTATATTTTGTTTTACAACACACAAAAAATTATACGTTGATAACTTTGGTTACTAAAAAAATGAAAATATCCATTTTCAGTTTTAAATCTCCAAGTGACGCTATGTCCCCCTTTACAGCTACTGTATGTTTTAATTCAGTTCAAGACTATGGGGCAGTACATTGGCCATAAAGTTGCTGCCTGAAAGTGCCAGAGACCCGGAATTGATCCTGAATATAGGTGCTGTCTGTATAGTCTGTGACTTGTGTGGATTTTCTCTGAAATCTTCAATTTCCTCCAACATCCCAAAGACCTACACACCTACAGATTTGTAGGATCATTGGCTTGGTGTAAATGTAAAATTGTCCTAAGTGTGTGTAGGATAGTGTTAATGTGCGGGGATCGCTGGTCGGTGGGCAAAGGGGCCCATTTCCCGTGCTGTACCTCTAAACTCAACATCTTCCCCGTACACTTTATGGAGCCCAGAATAAGGCACAATACCGCCAGCTGACCTGGGACAGCATGTTTCTACCTTTGTTAATCGGTTAATGAAGCCCCCAATTTTTTTTTTGTTAATTCATCTTGCATTCTTTAGCCTTTCTCAATCCTTGTTTCCCTTTTCTAATTCCAGCCCAATAAGGGAAAACAAAACACAAGGATACAACTAAATGAAGTGTAGCCCCAGTTAGAAGTTACACATCTCTTCCAGAACCAAGTAATCTCATTCCCTGCTTTATTTTGTACGTGTTCAGTAATCAAACAAATAAATGCTTCATACAATGAAATAAAATGTTTACAGGCCTCAATACCAGCGTCTGGTTGTTAGTCCCTCTATGCAAGAGAAAATATCACGTGATTTCTCAGAACATTCTAATCAAAATTGCTGTAAATAGTGCAGTCAGTTACAGTAATCTCCAGAGGAAACACAGTGTGGTGAAATAGGCAGATAATTACAACGATAGAAACATAGAAACATAGAAAATAGGTGCAGGAGGAGGCCACTTGGCCCTACGAGCCAGCACCGCCATTCATTGTGATCATGGCTGATCTTCCCCATTCAATAACCCGTGCCTGCCTTCTCCCCATATCCCATGATTCCACTTGCCCCTAGAGCTCAATCTAACTCTCTCTTAAATCCATCCAGTGATTAGGCCTCCACTGCCCTCTGTGGCAGGGAATTCCACAAGTTCACAACTCTCTGGGTGAAAAAGTTTTTTCTCACCTCAGTCTTAAATGGCCTCCCCTTTATTCTAACACTGTGACCCCTAATTCTGGGATCGCCCAACATTGGGAACATTTTCCTGTATATAGCTTGTCCAGTCCTTTTATAATTTTATATGTTTCTATAAGATATCCCCTCATCCTTCTAAACTCCAGTGAATACAAGCCTATAATCAAGTCCGATCATGAATCAAGTCCAATCCAGCTCAAAGGAACAGGGTTGGAATCCAATGGCTGATAATCTATGCAACAGAAACAAGGAACTGCAGATGATGGTCTACAGAAAAGGACAAAGTGATGTAGTAACCCAGCGGGTCAGGCAGCATCTCTGGAGAACATAGATAGGTGATGTTTTAGCTCAGAACCCTTCTTTGGGGTCACGAAGATTATGTTTAGGAACTGCTGGTGCTGGCCTACACCATAAATAGACACAAATTGTAGACTCCACTGGTCAGGCAGTATCTCTGGAGAATAGGTGACGTTTCGGCTCAAGACCCTTCTTTAGCCTGGGAGTCAAGGGAGAGGGAAACTTGAGATATGAAAAGATACAAAGGTATGAAAAGGACAAATCAAAGCCAGCAATGATGATCGAGAAAAGGTGAAGCCCACAATGGTCCATTGTTGGCTGCGGAGAAGGTAATAACGAGTTATACAAACAGTGAAACTCATCAGGACGATAGTGAAACTAGAATAACGACTAGGGTGGAATTGGACGATGAGAGAGGGAATGCAAGGGCTACTTGAAGTGAGAGAATTCAACGTTCATGCTGTAAGCTGCCAAAGTGAAATATGAGGTGCTGTTCCTCCAATTTGCATTTGGCCTACCTGTGACAGTGGAGGAGGACCAGGACGGAAGAGATCAGTATCTCCCGATCGCCAAACATTTTAACTCCCCTTCCCATTCTCATACTGACCTTTCTGTTCTAAGCCTCCTCCGGTAACGGTCCTGGTTTCCTGCTGCTGTTGGTCCCTGTTCGGACTGCCATCGGTGCTGGAGAGGTCAGTGACCTCACTCCCGTTTAACTCGATCCTCAGAGCCCACACTGGAAGCTTGGGCACCCATTCAGACATGTTGTGTCTTGCTTACTAAATAGAGAAAGGCCTGGATAAAGTGGATATGGAGAGAATGTTTCCATTGGTGGAAGACGGCACAGCGTTAGAATTAAAGGACGTTCCTTTAGGAGAGGAATTTCTTTAGTCAGAGGATCGTGAATCTGTGGAATTCATTTCCACAGAAGGCTATGGAGGCCAAGTTAATTTATATTTTTAAGGATAAAACTTATAGAGATGTATCAAATCATGAGAGGAATAGATTGAGTAGATGCACAGAGTCTCTTGCCCAGAGATGGTGAATTGAGGACTGGAGGACATAGGTTCAAGGTGAAGGGGGAAACGATTTAATAGGAATCTGAGGTTTAACCTTTTCACATAAAGGGTGGTGGGTGTATGGAACAAGCTGCCAGAGGAGTTAGTTAAGGCAGGGAATATCCCAATCTTTAAACAATAATGAGGTTTTGAGGGAGATGGACCAAGCGCTGGCATGTGGGACTAGTGTAGATGGGGCATGTTGGCCGTTGTGGGCAAGTTGGGCTGAAGGGCCTGTTTCCACACTGTAGTAGGCCATTCGGTGCAGTAGGCCATTCGGCTCTTCAAGCCAGCACCGCCATTCAATATGATCATGTGCTGGGGTCACATGGTTTGAGGGGGATGGGGAAGATCCAGTGGAGCAGCCACTGAGGTTATCAGGGTAAGGTGGAAGAGCACTAGGACCCAGCGCAGTCAAACCCAGGGGAGTGGGAGTCTGCAGTGTGGAAACTTCAGGCCCGGTGCTAAGTCCAGGCTGCAAGTTTGGCGACAGCTGCGGGCTTCTGGAGGGCCGTGGAGTGGCAAGGGTCAGCGTGCAAAGAGTAGGAGGTCCCGGAGGGGCGGCAAGGTTCGACGGGTCCGGTGAGGCAGCGAGGTGAGTAGGCCCCCCCCTTAGATCTCGAGGCTCTAAGCTTAAGCTTGTTTAGTTTATAGGTAAATCCGGCCCTGCCTGTTCCTGCTTTTTCCTCATATCCCTTGATTATCTCAGCTAATTGTCTCTTGAAAACATCCTGTGAATTGGCCTCCACTGCCTTCTGTGGCAGAGAATAGTAAGATTAAACGAGTACTTACCAGTACGAAGTTTGATCTGTATTTTATGAGGAGTTACGATGAGGGATTACGTGAAGAACCCACCCAGCGCGCAGGCGCGGCATACTTCCAAGCAGCGGTGTGGAATCACAGATAGACACTAGTTGAAGTAAAGATAGTAAAGACCAACGAGACATTAGTCCGAATTTGATCTATATAATGAGGGTGGGAGCGGAGGGCACGTAATCCCTCATCGTAACTCCTCATAAAATACAGATCAAACTTCGTACTGGTAAGTACTCGTTTAATCTTACTATTTTACTTCGGAGTCACGTGAGTGACTACGTGAAGACTTCAAAGGTATGTGATTTCAAACCGTGTAACAGTTATATCACTCACTGCCGAAAGATCATCGAGGGAGGAAGTGGTATCTAAAGACCAACAAGTTTGTTTAGTTATAAAAGAAATGTTTATTAACTATAACAAAAAATAGCTCCCCTGGGCTTTAAATCATAACTTTGCGGTTTCTAAAATGCTTTCCGCAAAGACGTCCGGTTCCATCAGCGGTTTTCTGTAGAATCTTTGGAATGTCGATTCCCTTGACCATCCCGCTGCTCTGAGGATGTGGTCTAGGGGAACCTGCATCCTATCCGCCGCTGAGGTGGACGCTGCCCTGGTTGAATGGGATTTAAAAACATCTGTGTTAATCCCTGCCATGTTGAGGACCTGTTTCAACCATCTGGATAAAGTCTGGCTGGTAACCCGTCCAAAAGGCTTTTTGTGGCTAACCCATAAGGCTTTCTCTCCCCCTCTAAGTGTTTGGGTAGTGTCTAAATAATGATGAAGGTGGGTCACCACACACAGCCTGGGTTCTGGAGGGTATGCCCGGAAGATCTACGGGGAGTTGGATGTACCTGGTCTACTTTGTTTTACCAACCCCGGCATGGTGAAAGTAATGGTATCTGGGGTGGTCACCATGTAGTTCAGATTTAGCTGATGCAGCGACTGAACCCTCTGAGCCGAGACAAGCGCCATTAGCATAAGGGTCTTATAAGTGGACTGTTCCAGGCTCAGGGATCCCACCGGAGGCCAACCTCGAAGGTGTGTTAGAACTACACTCACATCCCACATATGGGTGTATCTAGATGAAGGGGGTTTGGTGTTAAAGATCCCCTTAAGGAGTTTGATGACCAGAGGGTGGGATCCGACACTATGCTGTCCTATGGGCATGAGGTATGCGGACAGGGCGCTCCGAGCTGTATTGATGGCACTGTAGCTCATCTTGAGGTCGTGGTGCAGGTGGGCCAGGAACTCCAGCACATCCGAGATCGAAGCCGTCTTGTAGGATGTCCCTGCTTCCAGACAGTACTGTTCCCATTTCCTGATGTAGGTCAGGTACTGCTTTTTGGTGGAAACTCGCAGGGATGCCGACATGGTGGTGATTGTTCTCTCTGATAACCCCAATCCCCGGTAAGGTCTGTTCAAAATCTGGAAACCAGGAGGTTCAATTTTTGGTGGCATGGATGGCTAATGCCAGTTACCGGGTGAGTCAATAATTGGGGGTGGTTATGAAGGACCATAGGTGTCTCTACCACCATGTCGTGGAACATTGGGAACCATGGTTGGGTAGGCCAGTCGGGTACGACCAGAATGCCAGAGGCTGAGTCTGCCTGAATTTTCTGGAGTACCCGACTGATGAGGCAGAAGGGAGGGAAAGCATAGAAAAAGAAATTTCCCCAATCCAGCGTGAAGGCATCTACCGCTGCTGCCTCTGGGTCTGGTTCCCAAGCCACATACATGGGTAGTTGGTGATTTAACCTAGACGCAAACAAATCTATATCTGGCGTACCATATTGCTTGACAATTTTAGCAAATAATTTTGGGTCCAACATCCATTCGATGTTGTCATTGAATTTTCGTGACCTGGTGTCCGCCACTAAATTTAGCTTGCCTGGTAAATAGGCAGCTGATAGCCAAATATGTCTCTCGACACACCATTGCCAGATAATAGCAGTTAATTTGTCGCATGATACTGATTTTATGCCACCCATGTGCTGGATATAAGATACCGCCGTAGTGTTGTCGATCATAATTCTAACATGCACGTGCCGCATATCAGATGCATATGCTTTTAGCCCATAAAAGGCCGCGAGCATTTCCAAAAAGTTAATGCCCAGTGATTGTAGTAGCGATGCCTCTGAGTTAGTCCATCTGCCACCCGTGCTGTCTATGGAGTTAGTAGCTCCCCAGCCTAAAGCACTGGCATCCGTTGTAATGATTATGTTAGGATTGGTTACGGCGATAGGACTGTGACTGTGCCAGATATTATCAACCCACCACTGAAGTTCTGATTTGGCTTCAGTGGGTAATTCCATTTTGCGGTCACAATGTCCCCTATTAAGACGTAATGCATGAGTCCTTGCTCTTTGTAAATTTTGATAATGCAAGGGCCCATGTTGGGCAGCCGGGAATGCTGCTACTATAGAGCCAATAACTCTGGCTACATGCCGTATCCTAGGTTGCGGTGTAGCAATCAAATGGTTACAAGCTTCGATGAGTGAGACTTTTTTGTCTCTGGGCAGAGTGACAGTCATATGAATAGTGTCAATAGTGAAGCCTAGGTAGTCCATGTTAGTAGTAGGCTCCAATATTGATTTATCTGGGTGAAGGATGAATCCCAAAGCTTCAAGGAGTTGCTTAGTGGCTAAAACTCCTGCGACAGCTTGTTCCCTTGTTCTCCCTAAGATGAGAACATCGTCCAGATAGGCCACGACTAAATGTTTTAGTTCTCTCAATTTCCTCATGGCCACTTTAAGAATTTTCGTAAATAGTCTGGGAGCTGTCGTTAACCCATTGGGCAAGGCTCGGTACTGCCATAGCTGGCCCATCCAGATAAATTTCAGATATTTATAATAATCTTTATGAATGGGTACCAAATAGTAAGCATCTTTGATATCTATGATTGCCATGTAGTATCCCTTGGAGATCAGTTGTCTGGCAGTGACAAATGTCTCCATTTTGAAATGTTGATACTCAACAGACTGATTAAGTGACGTCAGATCAATAATAATGCGACATCCACCATCTTTTTTGGATTTGAGAAAAATATTTGATACAAATTCTTGCGGCTCGTGTGTGGTCATTTCTATGATGCCTTTGGCCACGAGCCGATCAAGTTCAGCTTGTCCTTCTACCTTCTCAACTGCTGAGGGAAGGAATACCCTTTGGGGCATGTGCTGAACTGGCGGTTCTACGCCTGGTTTGAACTCAATTTTGTATCCACTAATACTGTTGAGTATAAACTTATTATTAGTAAGGGAGCACCAAACATGCTTGAAAAACCTCAAACGTCCTCCTGTTAATACTACACCCTTTGTCTGTGTATGTTGACAGGAACCAGACCCACCTACCTCCATGTTTACTTGTGGGGTCGTTTTCGGTGGGTTTGGCCCAAGGTTGTCCGTGTTGGTGCTGCGGTGGGGCGGCGCATCTTCCCACGGCTCCGCCCTGGGCCCCACTCTAAAAAAGAGCTCTGGGGGTAGTGGGAGGCGGTCACCAGGCTTTCACCAGCTCGGTACCTGCTGGTGGCTGCCGAGGCGTGCTGCCAACTGGGTGTCTTCACCCTGCTCGGTCCTGGCCCTGCCCTCATGAGGCCTACAGGTTTGGCCGCCTCTTCCAGCTCCTTCAGCCTTTTGGCCAGGTCTGCACCAAATAGCAGCGCCTCCCGTTCGGGCGCTGGAGCTTTGCAGAGGCCCGCATATGTTGGGTTGAGGGCCGGCCTGATGTTGTCGCGCCGTAGGTTATTTAACTCGTAGGTGGTGCTGCACATCAGTGCGAGGGCATCCTGCTGGGGTATGGTCAGGTCTTCATTCCCAACGGACCGAGCAAAGGCGGTGACGGCTGCTGAGTGGAGCTTCAGGACTCGCTGCATTTTGACTTCCTGAGCCCTGATCTGCTGCCCCAGGTGGTTCCAGATCTGCCCATTGACCGTCTTGACCCTCAGCGCCTCGCAATTCTCTGGCGCTGTGTATGTGTCAAGGGCCTGCTGGACGGCCTTGTCCTGCAGCGGGTTGTTGGACAGCTTGTTTATGCTGGCCGCCAGTCTGGGTGGCAACACCATCCCAGTTGTTGGGGGCGCTGCATATCGGCCCACTACACCCAGTAGCTCTTCTTCTTGCACGCCCGGCATGCTGATGGTATCCTCCGCCTGCCCTTGGGATAGGCCAGCCCAGTCCTGGCCTCCCTTACTGCCCTCGAACATAGAGGGTACAGAAGGGTGTGGAGAGGAGGAGGCCAAAGCCCGTCCTCCTGGGAGATGCCGCATCTCCTCGTTTATCATTCGCTCTAGGAGCTGCCTCATGCAGCTGATCCGAGCGTCTCCCCTTTTCGGTGGGGGAGAGTGTTCCCGTTCCTCCGATTCATCGGAGGACACCGGCCGGTCGGTCTTATGAGTCGCCTTCCTCCCTGTGCGGGGCGTTGATATTTGCAGCACTGGGGGCGGCTCGGTGTCGGGAGAGCGGGTGCGTTGAAACGGCTCCTCCGCTGCGAGAGGCTGCCGCCCAGCTATGGACCCCTCCTCGGGTGGAGTTGGGCAGGCAGTCCTCCTGGCTGGTCGCTTCCGAGAGGCCATAATTTTCACTGGAGCGACTCTGTAACAAAAAAGGCACTTACCTGAGGTCTTGTCTTTATGCTGCAGCTGGAGAGCCTGGCTCCAGCTGCTGCCGCTGTTGCACCGCTGACGTAATGCCGCGCCCGCGCGCTGGGTGGGTTCTTCACGTAGTCACTCACGTGACTCCGAAGTAAAATTCCACAGATTCACAACTCTCTGGGTGAAAACGTTTTTCCCCAATATCAATCCTAAATGGCCAAACCCCTTATCATTAAACTGTGTGACCACTGGTTCTGGACTCTCCCCGAACACTGGCTTTATGGAACATTTTCCCGCATCTAGCCTGTCCAATCCCCTGAAGGATTTTATATGTTTCTATAAGAAATAAGGGAGGGTGTTTGGTGCCGTGAAGGAGCGGGTAGAGTTGTGGGCAGTGTGAGTGAGTGAGGGGGGCAGATGGAGGGGCCACGTTACTTACCGGCGGCGACGCTTCTTCACACTCAATGACGTCGGTGAGCGGCCGCGCGGGAGCGGTGACCGTTGGCCACTTGCAGCTCGCGGCGCGGCCGTTGCAGCCCCGCCCATCACGTGACTGGGGTTGTTTGGTCGGAGCGGCCTCACGTGCTGTCCCCCCGTCACGTCGCGAGCGGAATGAAGGGCGTGTGGTCAGTGAAGCCCCGACACGTGACGAGGGTGGGAGTGAGGGGGCGTCGGACGGTCACGTGCCTAATGCGGCGGCTGTCCCCGTCACGTGCCGACCCCGGGAGCGCCCGTTGCTGCTGCCCCCCCCCCCCCACCACAATGCAGCGTGATGAGTGGGGTTGGGCTGGTCGGTGAAGCGCCTCCCTCCCCCTCCCTCGCAGCGCGGTTTGATTCAGCCTGAAGAAGCGTCGCCGCCGGTAACGTCGCCACTCCACATTGACCGCAACTTTGGTCCACAACTCTCTCATCACGTGTCGGGGATTGAACCGGACACTCCCGCCCCCGATCGCGGCACATGATGACAGGCGCAGCGAGAGGGAGAGGGGTCGCTCCCGTCCCCGCAGCTCTTGACCAGCCCGACCGCGCTCCCGCTCGGCCCGCTGCGAGGGAAGGAGGGAGGGAGGGAGGGAGGCGCTCCAAGCCAAACATTATAGCTCCTCTTTAATCTTTGCTCCAAGCGAGGCACTTGACCGACCGACCGACCGACCAACCCGCCCTCGATCGTCATGCAGCATTTGGGGGGGAGGGAGGAGGCATCAACGGCCGCTCCCGGTGCCACGTGATGGGGGACAGCGCTGGTGCCACCGCATTTGGTACGTGACGTCCGACCCAACCTCGCCACGTGATGGGTCTTCAACCTATGATCTTTGGCTTCAATGGCCCCACCCCCTCATTCCGCTCGCCACGTGACGGGGGGACAGCAACGGAGGTCGCTTCGACCAACCAACCCCAATCACGTGATGGGCGGGAACATCAACGGCCGACCCGCCCCACCCTCGTCACGTGATGGGCGGAGGGAACAGCAACGCCCGCTTCCTCTCACCCTCGTCACGTGATGGGCGGGGCTGCAAGTGTCCAACGGTCACCGCTCCCGCGCGGCCTCTCACTCACACTGTCCACAACTCAACCCTCTCTCAACATGTGACGGGGACTTTGTTCGCACCGGCCGCCCCACTTGACGGGACGCCGGTGGCGGCAGCAGCAGCCAAAGATGGGGGGGGGGGGGGGGTGAAGGTGACAGCCGCAAGGTGATCGCTCCAGCTTTCGACGCCCGTTAACCTCCCGCCGACCCAACTCCCCAGCCCGTTAACATTCTGCTTCCTCCTCGACGCCCGTTAACCTCCCGCCGACCCAACTATCGACGCCCGTTCGCTCACACCCTCACGCCCGCGTTAACCGCACGGTCGAACTGTTGCCGGCCCTTCTCACCCGTACATTTACATTCAATCAATTGTTCAATGTCCGTTAACCCCCCCCCCCCCCCCCCAACTCAACTGTCGTCGCTCGGCCGTCCAGATGTTGATCCCCTCCCGCTCATTAACGAACCCCGACTGTCAACGCTCGCTCCCGGGCGGCCCAGACCAGCGCGTTCCCGGCCCAGACCAACCGTCAACGCTCGCTCCCGCGCCCGACCAACTGTCAACGCTCGCTCCCGGCGCCCGACCAACTGTCAACGCTCGCTCCCGCGCCCGACCAACCGTCAACGCTCGCTCCCGGCGCCCAGACCAACTGTCAACGCTCGCTCCCGGCGCCCGACCAACTGTCAACGCTCGCTCCCGGCCAACTGTCAACGCTCGCTCCCGCGCCCGTATCTTTGGCGGTGACCGTTGGCCACTTGCAGCTCGCGGCGCGGCCGTTGCAGCCCCGCCCATCACGTGACTGGGGTTGGTTGGCCGGAGCGACCTACGTTGCTGTCCCCCCGTCACGTGGCGAGCGGGAGGAGGGGAGTGGGGCCGTTGAAGCTAAAGATCACAGCGAAGCTCCGCTCCATAATCTTTGGTTGAAGCCCCATCACGTGACGAGGGTCGGACGGAGCGGCCGTTGCAGCCCCGCCCAGCACGTGACAGAATATCGACAGAACATAATAATAATATTTTCTCACCTTTCTTTTTTATTGTGGGACCTAAAGAATGACAGGTCGGGTCGTCTACATTTACGATTAGAACAATTGATAGCAGAGCAGTGAGATGAAGGTTTAGATGAGGACGCCATGACAGTATGCGGGAAGCCCAATAAAATGCCCTATAAAATGGCGTCCGCAATCACACACGCCATACTACGCTTTTTTTGAGGAGTGGTCTATCTTGCTCCTCTTTAATCTTTGGTCGGATTGACCTCCCTTGCTGCCCCCCCACCCCCGTCACGTGGCGAGCGGCAGGAGGGCGTGGGGCTATTGAAGCCCCACCATGTGACGATGGTGGTGTCGGACGGTCACGTAGAAAATGCGGTGCACCGTCGCTGTCCCCGTCACGTGGTGACCCCGGGAGATTCCGTTGCTGTCCTCTCCCTTCCCCCCCCCCCCCCCCCTGAGTCAAATGATGCAGGGACGGGAGCGACCCCCTTCCCTCTCGCTGTGCCGGTCACGTGCCGCGGGGGTCGGATTGGTCTCGTGTGAGCGGAGCGGGCCGCTCGATCGCGCAAAGCCGTCATGGGCGTCACGAAGATAGACTATAGGATCCTCTTCAACGCCATCGCAAAGCGGGTCAAGTCTGTTCCTGGACAGGTGATTCACCTGGATCAAACCTGTGCTGCACCTGGGAGGAAAATCTCAGGCAGCCTGGCTCTGCTCACAGATACCATTGACTACGTGCAGGACAGAGGACCCTAACCACAACCCCAACCCTGCCTGGTCAGCTGGGACCAGGAGATGGCTTTCGTCACGATTTTGCAGAAGCACATGATGGACATCCTCTCCAATTTGGGGGTTGTGCAGGGGATCAGGAACGAGATCCAACTGCTCTACACTGATGGATAGCTTTCCTATCATATCTGGAGTCAGGCATAGTAGCCCACTCTCACATCTTTTTCTCACAGAGAGTGGTGAGTCTGTGAAACTCTCTGCCTCAGAGGGCAGTGGAGGCGGGTTCTCTGGGTGCTTTCAAGAGAGCTAGCTAGGGCTCTTAAAAATAGCGGTCAGGGGATATGGGGAGAAGGCAGGAACAGGGTACTGATTGGGGATGATCAGCCATGATCACATTGAATGGCGGTGCTGGCTCGAAGGGCCGAATGGCCTACTCCTGCATCCATTGTCTATCTTGTTTGTGTGCTGTATAGATCCATTTGCCAAACCATCGGGAAAGACTAGAGCATATCATTACTGGCACTGCCAGTGGGGGCACTCGGGTCAAAACCTCCCTGCACATGGATGATGCTGCCGTCTTTTGATCGGATCCACAGTCGGTCCGCAGAGTGATCAGCATCTGTTGAGTGAGCATCGGGAAAATAACCGCTTCTAATAGCACATACAGCAGAGGAACGTGCCCTTTGACCCACAATGTCCTTGTTGAACACGATTCCAGGTTAAACTGCATAAGATTCATATCCCTCCATTTCCTGCATATCCATGTGCCAATCGAAAAGCTTCTTAAATACCACTGTCGTATCTGCCACTACTACCAGCCCTGCCAGCACATTCCAGGCTCCCACCACCCACTTGTGTTTAAAAAAGAAACTTATCCTGCAGGTCTCCCAAACATCTTTCCATTTAATACAGAAACGTAATGAGCCAAGCTGTGAAGGGTAACTGTGCCCACACAACTCTGCCATTAGCTTGCTGTATCTCTCACTGTACATCACACAAACTGTCCTCATTTGGCACTTTTATGGTCTGATGCTCGTGACCAGTTTTTCTGTGTTTCTAGGAAAACTAAGACTGAAACTGCAAAAATAATTGCCCTTCTCCATTCCAGTCTAGGACGTGGAACCCACTATAACCTTTTAACAAGTTCAGAAAATCCTTTCTTTGCTGATATCGCCGCTGGCATTGGGGTCAACTCTAGTATTTGCTCCAGGCATCTCGGTACATCAGAGCACCCAGTGCAAGGCTTGTGCTCATTCCAGAGGTTCTGGCTCTGTACTCAGCACTGACTGTGCCCAGCGAGACCATTCGTCCCGTCGTCAACGCTGCAATCCCCTTACAACTGCGGACGGTCGCTTCGTTGAGCGGTGAGTGAAAAAGATTCACGCCCCAGACTCAAGAAATTAAATTTGTGGGAATCTTGAGCAAAAGCACTTTGTGTTCTGCTCATAGTATATCTGGGTGTGTATCCAGCTATGGATGTGTTGATTTTCTGAGTGCTAAAGGCAGGGGTTCATCCTGACCACAGCACTGATAGTGCACTATAGTGAAGTCATTCCACACAGTGACAACGTGATCAGAACATTGCACCATAATTACCTGCACATTTCTGAACATAAAATAGGCATTGAAGGTGTGTTGTGTTTTGTAGCAGCAAATAGCAGGGCTGTGAACACCGAGGATATGTGTTACATTTAGTTTGAAGAAGGAACCTGACCCCAAACGTCATCTATTTATGCTCTTCAGAGATACTGGCCGACGTGCTTAGTTACTCCAGCACTCTTGTGCCTTTTAAAAAAAATGTTACATCATCAGCAGTTCCATGGTGTCTACCTTGTATATTTTGCTTCAGCTGATTTTATGGTGCTTTTGCCATTCCAAAAAGCTACCAGTTATAACCCGGGCCTGCTTTGAGCTCGGTCTTGTTGCTTCGAATGGAGGTTTCCTGCTGAACAACAGGCTCCTGGGTGGGGGACGTGTTAATTTACCCATGCAGATGTCTCGGGCAAACACGAGAGTCCTGTGGACACACTCGGGAGCCCAGAGCAGCAGGTGGAATGGAGTTACAAGCGTTTCAAGCCTGCAGACTTTAGTGGGCGGGTGATTTTCTTTATTTAAAATATAAACTTTATTCCGAATAATTAATATATACAGAACAGAAATTGTGCAAAACTGTATACAGTAATTTCTGTAGGGGTAGGGGTATTTGCATCCCCCCCCCCCACCCCCATGCCCCACAGCGGACAGGTCCTCCCCTACAGAGCCTTGCCGTTGACCTGACCTCACCAAGAATGTCTTTCACCGAGTTGATGATTTTCCAGCAGCACGTCAATGTGTCATTGGGTACATCCCATGAATCAGAAAGTCCTCTGTTATGGGTCTGTTAGGGATGAACTGTGACAAGGTGCCCTTGCATCAGGATCTGAAATCACTCTCTGTGACGAGGTGGGAGATTGTCTCCTCCCGTAACAGCCGTCCTCGGAGGGCTGTGGCATTCAATGTTCCGTGCTGACCACTGCAGATCACTTCACTCTCTATCCAATCACTGCACCTCCTAATTTTGCTCATC
>NW_026575376.1:0-51411 GCF_028641065.1 Leucoraja erinaceus
CACTCCATGACAGGACTGATGTGGAGGCTTTGGGGAAGGTGCAGAGATGGTTAACCAGAATGGTTTAAAAACAAGGAACTGTAGATGCTGGTTTACAAAAAAGGACACAAAATGCTGGAATAACTCAGCGGGTCAGACAGCATCTCTGGAGAGTAGAACTGGGTGACATTTCGTGTTGAGACTGAGGAGGGTCTCGACAAGAAACATTCCTTCCAGTATTTTGTGTTTACCTAAACTGCGCCTATCTGCGTGACAGTGTGCCAGCAGGCTTGAGGAGCGGACAAAGGCCTTGCCACAGAGCGGGCAGGTGAATGGGCACTGGCCGGTGAGGACTCGCCGGTGCTCCAGCAGGTGGTCAAGGCGGGTGAAGCCGTTACCACAGGACGGGCAGGGGCAGGACGTTCACCGCTGTGTGTGAGCCGGTGCTGCCACAGGCTGGACATGCGGGTGAAACGCTTGCCACACTCAGCGCACACAAAGGGTCTCTCCGGTGTGTATCCGCTGGTGCTCCCGCAGCCCCCATGCTCTCTTGTCACAGTGGGAGCAGCAGCTCGCCGACGTAGACCTGCCGGTGCTGCCGCAACCACCGCGAGCTGTCAAACGACTCACCACAGTACGAGCAGTCGTAGGGCGGGCCACTGGTGTGCACGTGCTGGTGAGACAGGTCGTGGGAGGCCATGGCAAAGGGCTCTCCACACACCGGGCTGGGGACAGGGCGGTCGCCGGCGTGCACCCGCTGGTGGGACAGCAGCCTCGTGGAGCAGGTGAATCCCTTGCCACACTGGGTGCAGGGGCGTTCACCGGTGTGGGTGCGCTGGTGCTTCAGCAGGTTGCTGGAGTTGATGCCGTTGCTGCACTGGGCACAGGTGTAGGGGCGCTCGCCGGTGTGGGTGCGCTGGTGCACCAGCAGGCTGCTGGACTGGGTGAAGCCCTTGCCTCAATCACTGCAGGTGAAGGGCCGCTCCCCAGTATGCAGCCGCCTGTGCACCTTCAGGTCCTTGGACGACTTGAAGCCTTTGCCGCAGTCGGAGCAGGTGAAGAGCCGCTCACTGCTGTGCACCCGCTGATGCTGCCGTAGCCCCGACAACTGGGTAAAGCTCTTGCCGCATGTGTAGCAGCCATAGGGCCTCTCGCCCGTGTGCACTTGCCGGTGGGTCTCCAGGTCATTCGCCGTCTTGAAGCTCTTGCCGCAGTCCGAGCAGTCGAAGGGGCGTTCTCCCGTGTGCACCCGCCGGTGGATCTCCAGCTCGCTCGGGCTCCGGCAGGCCTTGCCACACACGTCGCACTCATAACGCTTCTCCTTGTTGTGCCCCGTCATGTGGTCCTCCATCGAAGCTCAGCCCCTCGAAGCTCAGCCCGCACACCGAGCAGATGGGGGGGGATCACCGGCACCCTGGCTGCCCTCAATGGCCGCTCACGTCCCCGTCTCTCCATCCACAGCAACGGCTCCTAATCCCTACAGGAGGGGAACACAGAGGGTCAACAAGCTGGCAAACAGGACATTACTAGCACATATTGAGTGTGTTTATGGCGGAGGAAACCGTTATATAATTCTGCGTGGCACACTGGCGCAGCGGTACAGTTGCTGCCTCACCGCCAGAGACCCGGGCTCGATCCTGACTACGGGTGCTGTCTGTGTGGAGTTTGTACGTTCTCCCTTTGACCTGCGTGGGTTTTTACTCCGGGTGTTCCGGTTTCCTCCAACATTTCAAAGACGTTCAGGGTTGTAAATTAATCGGCCTCAACAAAATTGCCGAATTGTCCCTAATGTGCGTGGGATAGTGCTAGTGTACGGGGTGGTCGCTGGTCGGCACGGACTCCGTGGGCCGAAAGACCTGTTGTTTCCGCTCTGCATCTCTAAACTAAACTAAACCAAAGAAGGGTGTAGACCCAAAACGCCACCCATTCCTTCTCTCCACAGATGCTGCCTGACCCGCTGAGTTACTCCAGCACTTTGTGTCTATCTTCTCCACAGATGCTGCCTGACCCGCTGAGTTGCTCCAGCACTTTGTATCTATCTTAGCCACAGATGTTGCCTGCCCGCTGAGTTACTGCAGCTCTTTATCATAGAGTCATGATACAGCGTTGGAAAGAGGCCCTTCGCCCCAACTCGTACCCGCACTCCTAGATCCCTCGGCTCCACACATTCCGCCAGGCTCAGAGTTGTACAGAGTCCTAGTGAGACCACACCTGGAGTATTGTGTGCAGTTTTGGTCCCCTAATTTGAGGAAGGACATTCTTGCTGTAAAGAGAGAGCAGCGTAGATTTACAAGGTTAATTGACGGGATGGTGGGTATAATGGACTCGCTGGATATCCCTATCCAGCTATCTAGCAAGTTAAACAATTAATCCAATAAAGACCCGTAGACACGAGATGTCGTTGATTCTTTACTGTATTCAACTGTAAAACTGTAACATACAAGCAGAAAGAGAAACCGCATATTTAGTAACGTTATACACTTGGTATAGAAACATAAACTGTGATGCCACCACTAAATACAATGCTGTTATGTAAGAAACCAGCCAGGGCACATGAAACATTCTTAACTGTTAATAATAGCAATGCTGCACAATAACGTATAAAGCTACTGTTACACAAACATGATTACTCACAGACAATGCGTCTAACAAGCTGGTGCGGTAGGATGGCAGAAATTACACACTAGAATTACAGTGTGCACCATGCGGTACTGTCCCTGAGCTGGGCTTCCTGGCTTATGACAACTTCCTGCCTAACCGGAAAGGTAACCCAAAGCTGTAGGAACCTGAACATCCAGCAGGTGGCATTAATATCTGCAAACAGAAAGTGGTCCAGCACACTCCCCACCTGGGGTCTCCCAGACCCCGTGCAAATTTCCCATTTAGCCCCCAGAGTCCTCGGGAGACAGGAGGAGAACCACTTCGGTGATTGGGCGGACCTAGAGCTTCTGGGACAGACCGTGCCCCGGGGTCAGCTGGGATGTCGTGCGTGGGAACGAACCTCCACTGATGAGATGGCGAAAACTGATGGATGCATTGGATACGGCTGTGGACGCATGTGTAAATCGCCTCGATCGATTACAGATGTACCCCAGTACTACTTTGCCGTCCGTGTGGTAGGGGATGTCGTCCATCTCCTTCGCAATCGTCTCTGCGATTTTGACAGCCAAGACCGCTGCGCACGATTCTAGTCTTGGAATAGTGAGCTCTGGCTGGGTTGCTAGCTTTGCTTTGCCAAAGATGAAGCCCACCTCCGTTATTCCGTCTTCGGTGATGACCCTCGGATAGGCAACTGCGTATCTTGGCTTGCCTGATGCGTCCGAGAACAGATAGAGCTCCTGTTGTAGCATGCTCAACTTTGAGAATGTGGTGTAGGGCCGTGGAATCTGTCGCATCTGTAGACCCTGGAACACGTCCCTCCACTTGGGTAGGTCTATGTGCTCCACCAATACCTACATCGCCAACAACTACCCATCCCAGATCCAGCTTCTGGGCGTACGGGGCATTGTTGGGACCGTTAATTAGTTTCCTCACTTTATGCACCTGCAGAATATCTCTTCCCAATAGGAGCAGTATTTTGGCGTTTGGGTCCAGTGGAGGAATCGCGTTGGCAATGCATCTGAGATGGCTGTGGTGAAGCGCAACGTTGGGAGTGGGGATCTCGGCACGGTTGTTAGGCACTTGATTGCATTCTAGGAGTGAAGGAAGAGGGAGCAATGTCTTCTCATCCACAGACTCCACCATGTAACCGCAGGCTGTTCTACCTGCAGTCTGCTTAAGCCCGGCACATGTCCGCTGTGAATATGGCTTAAGATTGCCTTTAACCCCAAAGATATTGAAAAACTCGGATGTTGCAAGAGAGCGGTTGCTCTGTTCATCTAAGATGGCGTACATCCTGCGTGCCTCTTGGCGACGTCCTTCTGGATAGACTGAGATGAGACATATCTTAGCGGATGCTCTCGCGCTGACCCCATCACCGCACACCTCCGTGCATGTGGAGGTGATTCCCTGGTTTACTGCTACCTCTTCCTCCCCGCCATGCTCGGATGCGGGCGGAGATGACTCGGACTTCCAGGGGGCTGGGCCTGGATGTAGAGCGGAGAGGTGTCTGTCACTGTTGCACTCGGTACATTTCACTTCTGCTGTGCAGTTCTTGGCGAAATGACTTGTGGTGGAGCAGCAGCGGAAACAAATGGAATGTTCATTAAGGAAGTATTTGCGGTCTTCCAGGCTCTTTTCTCTGAAGGCTCTGCACTTCTTTAATGGATGAATCTTGGCATGAATGGGACACTGCTTTGATGGGTCACTGGATTTCTGTGTCTCAGGAGTTGTTGGAGATGCTTGTGTCCTGTGGACGGAGACGAGAGTTTTACCATGTCTCTCTATGTTATCCCTCTGGACGATTGCTGGACGAGAGAGGCAAAGATTGAAGCTGGGATCCGTTCTGGTTTTTGCCTCCGCACGGATAAAGTTGGCAAACACTTTAAATGGGGGAAAGAGATGCGGTGGCGGCGTTTATAATTTGATCCAAATTCAGTCCACTTTTCCTGGATGTTATAAGGAAGCTTCTCAACAATCGGTGCAACTCCCCTGGAGGTATCAAGGTAAGACAAACCAGGTAGATACCCATCGGCCTTTGCCGCTTCGATTTCTGACAGAAGGTCCCCGAGCTCACGTAGTTTGTATGGCTCCTTGATGGTGATCCTGGGAAAGTTCTCGAGCTTGGTAAAGAGGGCATGCTCAATAGACTCGGGTGAACCATAAGTTTCTTCGAGCCTCTGCCAAGCCATCTTCAAACCTGCTTTAGGATTCCTCATGTTGACAGCCTTAATTCTTGTTGCCTGCTCCGAGGATTCTTTCCCAAGCCATTTTACCAAAAGATCGAGCTCCTCTCTGGGTGAAAGGCCCAGGCCTTCTATGGCATTTTGGAAGGAGGATCTCCAAGCCCAGTAATTCTCAGGCTTGTCGTTAAAGGCCGTCAATCCTGTTGTAACAAGCTGGCTGCGAGCGAGGTATTTGGCGAGGTCCATGGTGGTGGGATTGATATCGTTGGTGGCTTGAGGAGAGTTGTTAGAGCCGCTGTGCAGAAAGGTTGCCGTTGGCTTTCTATCCTCCAATTTATGCTCCACGTTTCCTTGCACATTACTGGGATTGTGATGACTATGAAATGAACTGGCCAGATTAGATTTGGTCTGGTGAATGGGCGGCAATGGGCAAAATACTATGCTACCACTCTCGAAATCATAATCAGTGACATGTTGGCTTGACTTTATGCTGGCTTGCTCTATGACGTAGTCCAGAGTACGCTCGTGCTGGTTTTGAGGGCGAGCAGGGCTCGGTGATCTATCACGTGACCCTTGTTCTGCTATTAAACCTGCTTCTATGGTGTCGGCCTCTGCAATGGCTGCTTCCATCTCTTTTTCTTGCTGCAAGGCCTCTAAGGTCGCCTGCATCCGCACAGCCTCGACCTGCATCTCCGCCTGCATCCGCGTAGCCTCTGCCTGAATCCGCGCAGTGTCGACCTTACATATCTATCTCTCTCTGAGCGAATGCTGCTCTAGCTTCAGCTGCTTTTGCTTTAGCCCGTGCTTTAAGGGCGGCCATGCTGGCACTGGAGCTGGCTGCAGAGCAGTACGAACGAACGCTGAGGGACTTGGCTTCATTCTGTGAAGCGTTGTCTTGGTTGCTTGTTGCCATGGCGTCGAGGTGTGGACGGGCAATGTGATGATGTGAGCCACCCTGTAGTACAGCTTGTTGTGGTGCTGTCTTTTTACTATACTGGACTCGCTGGATGTCCCTATCCAGCAAGTTAAACAATTAATCCAATAAAGACCCGTAGACACGAGATGTCGTTGATTCTTTACTGTATTCAACTGTAAAACTGTAACATACAAGCAGAAAGAGAAACCGCATATTTAGTAACGTTATACACTTGGTATAGAAACATAAACTATGATGCCACCACTAAATACAATGCTGTTATGTAAGAAACCAGCCAGGGCACATGAAACATTCTTAACTGTTAATAATAGCAATGCTGCACAATAACGTATAAAGCTGCTGTTACACAAACATGATTACTCACAGACAATGCGTCTAACAAACTGGTGCGGTAGGATGGCAGAAATTACACACTAGAATTACAGTGTGCACCATGCGGTACTGTCCCTGAGCTGGGCTTCCTGGCTTATGACAACTTCCTGCCTAACCGGAAAGGTAACCCAAAGCTGTAGGAACCTGAACATCCAGCAGGTGGCATTAATATCTGCAAACAGAAAGTGGTCGAGCACAGTGGGACTGTCATATGCTGAGAGAATGGAGCAGCTGGGCTTGTACACTCTGGAGTTTAGAAGGAGGAGAGGGTATCTTATTGAAACCTATAAGATTGTTAAGGGATTGGACACGCTAGAGGCAGGAAACATGTTCCCGATGTTGAGGTAGTCCAGGACCAGGGGCCACAGTTTAAGAATTAGGAGTAAGCTATTTAGAACGGAGACGAGGAAACACATTTTCTCAGAGTTGGTGAGTCTTTAGAATTCTCTGCCTCAGAAGGCGGCGGAGGCCGGTTCTCTTGATACTTTCAAGAGAGAGCTAGTTAGGGCTCTCAAAGATCACGGAGTCAGGGGAAAAGGGCAGGAACGGGGTACTGTTTCGGGATGATCAGCCATGATCACATTGAATGGCGGTGCTGGCTCAAAGGGCCGAATGACCTACTCCTGCAACTATTGTCTATTGCCCCAGCGCCCCGCCATTCACAGTGAAGATCCTGCCCTGGTTTGACTTCCTAAACTGCAACACCCTCCCTACCCCCAAACAACGTGACCTCCTCCGTGGCTCCCTGCCCCTTATCCCTGTCGCCTCCTGCTCCTTACCCCCCTTTGCTAGGTCCCCCCTCCTCCCCACCCCCAAACAGTGTGAACCCCCACCAGGCTCCCTACCCCCTTCCTTGACTCACTTGACCCCTCTCTCCCCCCCAGTTCCCTGCCCCCCATTCATCCCCCTCGGCACCAAACCCACTCCCCCTTGAATCCCTGCCCCCCTCCCTTTGCTCCCTGCTTCCCCCCGCTACTCACTTCATCCCTTTTTCCCAGTCTCTCTCTCCCCCCCCTCCCTCCCTCCCCCGGACTGTCTCCTCTCTCTCTCTGAACCTCTCCCCTTATTCCTGCTCCTCTCAGCCTCCCACCGCTCAGATATCTCCCTCTCCCTCTCCGAACTCTCTCTCCTCCCCTTCCTCCCTCTACTTCTTCTTCGTCTTCCTTATTGGAGTTTTACGGCAGCCGGCATCCGCAATGTTGCATTGCTGCCACCTTCTGGCTTCATTCCACAGTACTCATGTCTTTATATTAGATCCTTTTTATAAGCTCAGAGGCCCTCAAGAAATCAAACAACTTTATTCCTTTTCCTTTCCCTCCACACTCTAGAATGTTCTTTACTGATATTTTTGTCAATCCAATTTTCCTCATTTCAATGATCATAAATCCTCTTTCTGTCTCATATCTCCTACATGCAACTAGGGCATGCTGAACTGTTTCTGGTTGATGACATTCCTCACACAGCCCAGTAGGGTGTTTTCCCAATACTTTTAATTTGCTGTTCAGGTGAGTGTGTCCTATCCTCAATCTTGTTAATACTACCTGTTCTCTCCTGTTCCCCCCTCTTCTTGCTGTAATGCCCACTCTGTTTTGTAGCGAATAGAGGTGTCTCCCCTTTGTCTCCTGTTCCCAGTATTGTTGCCATTCCTGATTTATTTTCTTCCACACAATGTGTTTTCCTTCAGATTTGGATAGTTGTAAGTTTACCTCTATGTTCTCTTTTTTAACGGCCTCTTTTGCTAATTTATCCACCTTTTCATTCCCTAGAACACCAATGTGTGCTGGGACCCACAACAAAGTCACGTCACTGCCCATCCTTGTCACTTGGCTTAATAGTAGCAGGATTTCATAAACTAAGTCAGGCCGCCTATGGGATGCACCAGACCCAATACTCTGGATTGCAGATAATGAGTCGCTACATATTACTACTTTACTTGGTTGCACCTGTTCCATCCACCGAACTGCCATCAAAATAGCGTACAGTTCCACTGTATATACTGTCAAATAGTTGTTTGTTCTTTTGTAAAGCTCAACATTCACCCCCCTGGACTACCAGAGCCGCCCCTGTTGTTTCAGTTACTGGATCCTTTGATCCATCTGTGAAAATTAAGAGGTGTTCCCTGTATCTATTATCTATATGGCAATGATATTCTGTCTTTAGGTCTGAATTTTTGTTCCTCCTTTTTGCCTCCCATATCTCCAGATCAACTTTTGGGATGTTCAGTAACCATATTGGCACAGATGGCCACAATACTGCAGGGCAGAACTCTTTGTCCTCTACTCCCATGTCCCTTGCCACAACTCCTCCAACCCAGCCGAAGCTTCCAGACTGAGCCACCCCTCTCTCCCAGCACTCCTGTACTACCTGTTTTGTTGGGTGGTTCTCTCCATGACCCTTAAGGCTTAGCCAGTAATTAGCCATTAGTTGTCTGCGGCGCAGTCTCAACGGCATCTCCCCAGTTTCCACCTGTAGTGCACATACAGGTGACGTCCGCACACCTCCTATACAGACTCTTAGCGCTTCCACTTGAACTTTGTCCAACTCGGACAATACTGACTTAGATGCTGACCCATAAGCTATACTGCCATACTCTAGTCTGGAACTTCTTCTTCTTATAGGATTCCGGCAGTGTAGACGCTGCTAAGCGTATTACTGCCCTCCACAGGTCAAAGTTTGAACTAAATTCTTACATACAGTCCTGTAACTTGCAGGAATTGAAGAACAGCCCTGGATATCAGTTGATGATTCTCACTGTGTCCAAACAAAGATGAAACAGAAAAAGCCTCAACTCCAAGTCCTGTCAGTCTAACAAACAATACTTTTCTTTCCACCCTGTACTTTTTACATTCTAGGAAAACATGCTTAACTGTCTCATTACTCCCACATTCACACGCCAGAAACATGTTTCCCTACAACACCTAGTCTGGATCTGATCAGTGATACATAAATACGTTTAAGATAATACATCTGTTCCCCACTCTAAACCTGCCAAGCATCTCATTACATTGATGTTTTTTTTGCATTTTTCAATTACTTTTGTAATGTGGACCCTCCATGTTAATCTGGAGTCAAAATGAACCCCCAGGAAGCGGAAATCTTTAACTCTTTCCAAATTGTTGCCGTATAGTTTTAACTGGACATCCTCTAAATCAACATGTAGAGGAACCAATGAGAGAGCAGGCTATTTTAGACTGGGTATTGAGTAATGAGGAAGGGTTAGTTAGCAGTCTTGTTGTGCGTGCCCCCTTGGGCAAGAGTGACCATAATATGGTTGAGTTCTGCATTAGGATGGAGAGTGACATTGTTAATTCAGAAACAATGGTTCTGAACTTAACGAAAGGTAACTTTGAGGGTATGAGACGTGAATTGGCCAAGATTGACTGGCAATTAATTCTAAAAGGGTTGACGGTGGATATGCAATGGAAGACATTTAAAGGCTGCATGGATGAACTACAAAAATTGTTCATACCAGTTTGGCAAAAGAATAAATCAGGGAAGGTAGTACATCCGTGGATAACAAGGGAAATCAGGGATAGTATCAAAGTGAAGGATGATGCGTACAAATTAGCCAGAAAAAGCAGCATACCAGAGGACTGGGAGAAATTCAAAGACCAGCAGAGGAGTACAAAGGGCTTAATTAGGAAAGGGAAAATAGATTATGAAAGAAAACTGGCAAAAGTTTTTATAGATATGTGAAAAGAAAGAGATTAGTTAAAACAAATGTAGGTCCCTTGCAGTCAGAAACAGATGAGTTGATCATGGGGAACAAGGATATGGCGGACCAATTGAATAACTACTTTGGTTCCGTCTTCACTAAGGAAGACATAAATAATTTGCCGGAAATAGCAGGGGACCGTGGGTCAAAGGAGTTGGAGGAATTGAGTGAAATCCAGGTTAGCCGGGAAGTGGTGTTGGGTAAATTGAATGGATTAAAGGCCGATAAATCCCCAGGGCCAGATAGGCTGCATCTCAGAGTACTTAAGGAAGTAGCTCCAGTAATAGTGGATGCATTAGTAATAATCTTTCAAAACTCTTTAGATTCTGGAGTAGTTCCTGAAGATTGGCGGGTAGCAAACGTAACCCCACTTTTTAAGAAGGGAGGGAGAGAGAAAATGGGGAATTACAGACCAGTTAGTCTAACATCGGTAGTGGGGAAACTGCTAGAGTCAGTTATCAAAGATGGGATAGCAGCACATTTGGAAAGTGGTGAAATCATTGGACAAAGTCAGCATGGATTTGCGAAAGGTAAATCATGTCTGACGAATCTTATAGAATTTTTCGAGGATGTAACTAGTAGCGTGGATAGGGGAGAACCAGTGGATGTGGTGTATCTGGACTTCCAGAAGGCTTTCCACAAGGTCCCACATAAGAGATTAGTATACAAACTTAAAGCACAAGGCATTGGGGGTTCAGTATTGATGTGGATAGTGACTGGCTGGCAAACAGGAAGCAAAGAGTAGGAGTAAACGGGTCCTTTTCACAATGGCAGGCAGTGACTAGTGGGGTACCGCAAGGCTCAGTGCTGGGACCCCAGCTATTTACAATATATATTAATGATCTGGATGAGGGAATTGAAGGCAATATCTCCAAGTTTGCGGATGACACTAAGCTGGGGGGCAGTGTTAGCTGTGAGGAGGATGCTAGGAGACTGCAAGGTGACTTGGATAGGCTGGGTGAGTGGGCAAATGTTTGGCAGATGCCGTATAATGTGGATAAATGTGAGGTTATCCGTTTTGGTGGCAAAAACGGGAAAGCAGACTATTATCTAAATGGTGGCCGATTGAGAAAGGGGGAGATGCAGCGAGACCTGGGTGCCATGGTACACCAGTCATTGAAGGTAGGCATGCAGGTGCAGCAAGCAGTAAAGAAAGCGAATGGTATGTTAGCTTTCATTGCAAAAGGATTTGAGTATAGGAGCAGGGAGGTTCTACTGCAGTTGTACAGGGTCTTGGTGAGACCACACCTGGAGTATTGCGTACAGTTTTGGTCTCCAAATCTGAGCAAGGACATTATTGCCATAGAGGGAGTGCAGAGACGGTTCACCAGACAGATTCATGGGATGTCAGGACTGTCTTATGAAGAAAGACTGGATAGACTTGGTTTATACACTCTAGAATTTAGGAGATTGAGAGGGGATCTTATAGAAACTTACAAAATTCTTAATGGGTTGGACAGGCTAGATGCAGGAAGATTGTTCCCGATGTTGGGGAAGTCCAGGACAAGGGGTCACAGCTTAAGGATAAGGGGGAAATCCTTTAAAACCGAGATGAGAAGAACTTTTTTCACACAGAGAGTGGTGAATCTCTGGAACTCTCTGCCGCAGAGGGTAGTCGAGGCCAGTTCATTGGCTATATTTAAGAGGGAGTTAGATGTGGCCCTTGTGGCTAAGGGGATCAGGGGGTATGGAGAGAAGGCAGGTACGGGATACTGATTTGGATGATCAGCCATGATCATATTGAATGGCGGTGCAGGCTCGAAGGGCCGAATGGCCTACTCCTGCACCTAATTTCTATGTTTCTAATTTTCTTTCTTGTGAAAACCATTGTCTTTGCCTTCATCCCCCTCTCTCTCTCCCTCCCACCCTCTTTTCTCTCACTCACTCTCTCCCTCCCCACACTCTCCCCCCTCTCCCTCTCTCTCTCCGACCAGCCCAGGTCGGCTCCATCTTGGCCGTGGCGTCATTTCCGGGCTGAGGCCGCCCCGCTGCTCGACCTCGCAGCCCGCGGGGCAATGGGCCGGGGCAGCAACGTCATTTCCGGGCTGATGCCCCTCTCTCCCCCGCGTTGCGCGGTCTCTCTGTCTCCGGGGCAACGGGCGGCCGGGGCAGCGACGTCATTTCCGGGCTGAGTCCCCTGCGCCGAGCGGTCTCTCTGTCTCTCTCCGTCTCCGGGGCAACGGGCAGCGCGCGGGCGGGATGAGATGAGCCGCGAGTGAGTGAGTGAGTGAGGACCCGGGCCGGGCCGGGCCGGACACGGTGAGAGGCTCCGGTGGATCAGGGCGGGCGGGGCGGGCGCGCTGGCTGGGGATTCGGTGCCGGGGGGTCCAGGCCGCGGCCTCGCACCCGGGAGACAGTGACTGGGCCTGGGGTTGGCGGAGCTCGGGGAGCCGGGCCTGGGGTTGGGGTTGGCGGAGCTCGGGGAGCCGGGCCTGGGGTTGGGGTTGGGGTTGGCGGAGCTCGGGGAGCCGGGCCTGGGGTCGGGTCTGTGCCGGGTCCCGCCGCCGCCGCCGCAACACGACCATCAATCTCGGGTGGGGCTGATGGGTCGGCGCCGGGCGGCCGGGGCGGTGGAGGAGTCGTGTCGCCGCTGGGGGAAGCGGGGAGTCGGGACACAATCTCTCTCTCTCTGTCTTTCTCTATCTCTCTCTCTATCTCCCGCCCTCTCTCTTCCTCTCACTTTCTCTCTATTTGTAGCAATGTTACAAAATTTTGAGATTTTAAAAATCAAGTCTGCAATTTATCCCATCAGATAAAGCATAACAATAAGTTTAATTTGACACCAAATTCACTTTCATATCTCAAGTATTAAAAAAGTTATGGCCATTTTCATACTCGGAAATTAGCATCTTGTTCCCTATTGATTTTCAATGGACATTACAAAAAAGCTGTGATCTTGGATAGTCAAAAGCCCATTTCTTAAGGAAAGATTAACATTTTTAAATAGCCTAAGTGTCCAAAGATTATTCACAAATAATTCACAATATAACATGATTTTTATATCTAATTTACATTAATTTATAGGCCAAATGGAAGGAATTTAGTGTTCAATTGCTGTAAATAAATGCCCATTTAAATCGGCTTTCTAGTGGGTTCATGTGAACGCGCTGGTTTAGAACGTTGATATCGCGCTGGATTAGTGCCCTCAAATGCCGAGAAAAATACTGCGGGATATAAAAAGCCCAAAATGAACTACTCGCTATAGATAACTTGATATTTCAGGGTTATATATATGCCCCATTTAATGTAAAAATAAGGTACATACCTTTAATTGTTTGCTTTATAAAACCCTGGGGCTGCGAGAGGTTGCGGAATCAGACAGTAATTTAAAAACTATTAGAACTATATTATCGAGGCCTATAAAACTAATAATACCTTTTGCGACCGGGTCTTGCAGCGATTTTTCGTTAATGATTTACTAGGCTGAACATCTGCGATTAGTACAGCCTAGTAAAAATCGCGTTTTAAACCCGCCCCCTCCAAACAGCGCCAAAATCGCGGACATGGCTGAGGGCAGATTCCCAATGACGATTCAGGTAGGTTTTGTAACATACCTACTATTTGTCTCCACTGTCAAACAGGGAGCCGGATTTACCACTGGGCTTCATAGGGAGGTTTCACGGCAGTCGGGTCACGACCCATGACGGTCCCATACTGTTGTTACGCTACGCCAAGTGGAGTACACGCGATGAACTGCAGGTAAACACTGACATTGTTTCTTCTACTTGTTCTTTGGAGTTTTACGGCAGCCGGCATCCACAATGTTGCATTGCTGCCACCTTCTGGCTTCATTCCACAGTACTCATGTCTTTATATTAGATCCTTTTTATAAGCCCAGAGGCCCTCAAGAAATCAAACAACAACTTTGCTCCTTTTCCTTTCCCTCCACACTCTAGAATGTTCTTTACTGATATTTCTGTCAATCCAACTTTCCTCATTTCAATGATCATAAATCCTCTTTCTGTCTCATATCTCCTACATGCCACTAGGGCATGCTGAACTGTTTCCGGTTGATGGCATTCCTCACACAGCCCAGTAGGGTGTTTTCCCAATGTTTTTAATGTGCTGTTCAGGTGAGTGTGTCCTAGCCTCAATCTTGTTAATACTACCTGTTCCCCCCTCTTCTTGCTGTAATGCCCACTCTGTTTTGTAGCAAATAGAGGTGTCTCCCCTTTGTCTCCTGTTCCCAGTATTGTTGCCATTCCTGATTTATCTTCTTCCACACAATGTGTTTTCCTTCAGATTTGGATAGTTGTAAGTTTACCTCTATGTTTCTTTTTTTTACAGCCTCCTTTGCCAATTTATCCACCTTTTCATTCCCTAGAACACCAATGTGTGCTGGGAGCCACAACAAAGTCACGTCACTGCCCCTCCTTGTCACTTGGCTTAATAGTAGCAGGATTTCATAAACTAAGTCAGGCCGCCTATGGGATGCACCAGACCCAATACTCTGGATTGCAGATAATGAGTCGCTACATATTACTACTTTCCATGGTTGCACCTGTTCCATCCACCGAACTGCCATCAAAATAGCGTACAGTTCCACTGTATATACTGTCAAATAGTTGTTTGTTCTTTTGTAAAGCTCAACATTCATCCCCTGGACTACCACAGCCGCCCCTGCTGTTTCAGCTACTGGGTCCTTTGATCCATCTGTGAAAATTAAGAGGTGTTCCCTGTATCTATTATCTATATGGCTATGATATTCTGTCTTTAGGTCTGAATTTTTGTTCCTCCTTTTTGCCTCCCATATCTCCAGATCAACTTTTGGGATGTTCAGTAACCATATTGGGACAGATGGCCACAATACTGCAGGGCAGAACTCTTTGTCCTCTACTCCCATGTCCCTTGCCACAACTCCTCCAACCCAGCCGAAGCTTCCAGACTGAGCCACCCCTCTCTCCCAGCACTCCTGTACTACCTGTTTTGTTGGGTGGTTCTCTCCATGACCCTTAAGGCTTAGCCAGTAATTAGCCATTAGTTGTCTGCGGCGCAGTCTCAACGGCATCTCCCCAGTTTCCACCTGTAGTGCACATACAGGTGACATCCGCACACCTCCTATACAGATTCTTAGAGCTTCCGCTTGGACTTTGTCCAACTCGGACAACACTGACTTAGATGCTGACCCATAAGCTATACTGCCATACTCTAGTCTGGATCTGATCAGTGATACATAAATATGTTTAAGAGATAATACATCTGCTCCCCACTCTAAACCTGCCAAGCATCACATTACATTGATGGCTTCTTTGCATTTTTCAATTATTTTTGTAATGTGGACCCTCCATGTTAATCTGGAGTCAAAATGAACCCCCAGGAAACGGAAATCTTTTACTCTTTCCAATTTGTTGCCGTATAGTTTTAACTGGACATCCTCTTTAATTTTCTTCCTTGTGAAAACCATTGTCTTTGTCTTCTCTATAGAGAATTTAAAACCCCATTTCCCTCCCCACTCTTCCACCTGGGCTATCCGTTGCTGTACTTTTCCACGATAAAATCTATATTCCTCCCCCTTCTCCATAGGTTGCCATCATCTGCAAAGAGCGATCACCCCATCTCTGGTTGAATGTTTGCAAATATATCATTGATCATGATTGAGAATAGGACGGGCTTATCGCACTTCCCTGGGGAGTTCCATTCTCGACTACACATTTACTAGAGATGTCTGACCCTATTTTAACTTGGATACTTCTACCGTTGAGAAAATCCATTATCCAGTTAAAAATATTTCCTCCTACTCCCATTAAATGCAGCTTTATTACAAGGCCTTCTCTCCACAACATATCGTAAGCCTTCTCTACATCAAAAAATATGGTAACTACAGATTCTTTTTTGACTTGTGCTTTCCTTATATCATCTTCCAAGCACAGAACTGGATCATTAGTACCTCTCCCTTTTCTAAAGCCACTCTGATAATTAGCCACTATACCTTTTTCTTCCATTAGATGCGTTAATCTTTCATTTACCAGTCTTTCCATCAGTTTACACATGTGTGCTGTTAAAGCTATAGGTCTATAATTTACTGGATAATAACCATATAACAATTACAGCACGGAAACAGGCCATCTTGACCCTTCTAGTCCGTGCCGAACACGTATTCTCCCCTAGTCCCATATACCTGCGCTCAGACCATAACCCTCCATTCCTTTCCCATCCATATAACTATCCAATTTATTTTTAAATTATAAAAACGAACCTGCCTCCACCACTTCCACTGGAAGCTCATTCCACACCGCTACCACTCTCTGAGTAAGGCAAGGCAAGGCAACTTTATTTATATAGCACATTTCATACACGAGACAGACTCAAAGTGCTTCACATAAAAACATGTCATACAATAAAATGAAATAATAAAATGAAATAAAATAACTAAAAGAAAAGAAAAGCAAAATTAAAAATGCATTATAAAAAGTGCAAAAGTTAAAAGTGCAATGTAGTTAAGATTTAGCTAAAAGCTAAAGTAAACATAAAAGTTTTCAGTCTTGTTTTAAAAGTGGTCAAAGTTGAGGCAAGTCTTAAATCTTCAGGAAGTTTATTCCAGCTATTTGTTGCATAGTAACTAAATCCTGCTTTCCCATGTTTTGTATTTACTCTGGGAATCACTAACAGATTGGTTTCAGAAGATCTTAGCGGTCTAGAAGGCTTATATAGTGGAAGCATGTCAGTGATATACTTTGGTCCTAAACCATGTAGTGATTTATAGGTGAGCAGCAGGATTTTAAAATCAATTCTCTGACATACAGGGAGCCAATGTAAGGATTTAAGAATTGGTGTAATGTGCTCAAATGTGTTGGTCTTTGTTAGAACTCTAGCAACAGCGTTCTGAACAAGCTGTAGCTGCCTGACAGTTTTTTTAGGAAGACCTGCAAGGAGACCATTACAATAATCTAGCCTGCTATTAATAAAGGCATGTACAAGTTTTTCTAAGTCTTGAGCTGACATGAGTCCTCTTAATCTTGCTACGTTTTTGAGGTGATAGTAGGCCGATTTTGTTACTGATTTGATGTGACTGTCGAAATTTAAATCTGAATCCATAATGATCCCAAGATTTCTGGCTTTGTTTGACGTTTTCAGGGTCAGAGAGTGTAGGTGTTGGGTTACTCTAAGCCTTTCTTTTTTAGCACCAAAAACAATTATCTCCGTTTTGTCCTTATTTAGTTGGAGAAAATTTTGGCACATCCAGTCTTTGACTTGCTCAATGCACTGGCACAGCAGATCTATGGGGCGATAGTCATTTGGTGATAGCGCTACATAGATTTGAGTGTCATCGGCATAGAAGTGGTGGTCAATATTATTATTTCGCATGATTTGCCCTAGTGGGAGCATGTAGATGTTGAATAAAGATCGAACCTTGCGGGACTCCACACGTCACGTTGGTTGGTTCTGATACAAAGTCACCAATGGAAACAAAATAGTTCCTATCTTGTAAATATGACCTGAACCAACTTAAGACTGTGCCTGAGAGCCCCACCTGTTTTTCCAACCTGTCCAAAAGTATTGAGTGATCAACAGTGTCGAATGCAGCACTGAGGTCTAATAGCATTAATATTGAAACTTTGCTAGAGTCTGTGTTAAGACGGATGTCGTTTACAACTTTATTAAGGGCGGTCTCGGTGCTATGAAGAGGTCGAAATCCTGACTGGGAGTTGTCGTAGCAGCCAGTTGAAGCCAGGAAGTGATTAAGTTGCAGGAGGACAACTTTCTCAATGATTTTACTTATGAAAGATAGGTTTGATATTGGTCTATAGTTGTTAATAATAGAGGCATCTAGGCTCCACTTTTTTAAAAGAGGTTTAATAACTGCAGTTTTCAAGGCTTTTGGGAAATTGTCTGATTGAAGAGAGCTGTTAACTATTTGCAGTATGTCTATTGCTAGGCAGTCAAAAACATTCTTAAAGAAGTTGGTAGGTAAAGCATCAAGGCAGCAGGTGGATGGCCTTAGTTGTGTCACCGTTTCCACAAGAGTTTTAGAGTCTACTAGACCAAGTGCAGACCCGTTGGGTCTGCTCCCCCAATGGTGTGATCCCCCAACCCAATATTCCACCATGCACCCGTCTCCTCCATTGGAACTGAGCCCGTTCCCAAATGTAAGATTGCAGCCCTCCCCTGCCTGCTGCAGCAGTGAAAAGTTCAGTGTTCCTCTCTTGCAACTTTGTTTCGAAGTGTGTTGGAAGCTGATGTAAATGAGAAGCCTTTATTTTTGCCACAGGGGGGGGGGGGGGGGAAGGATTTCAAATAACTTTGCTGTGAAACCATGCAAAACATTATTTGAAAGCGGAATGGATACTTAGAAAGAAAAGGGAAATGAAACCTAAAAAATATCTCGGAGATGCGTCCTTCAGCCTTTGCGGAGCGTTTTTTGTTTATGGTTCTCCCCTAAATAATGCATTAAAGCATGTCATCATTGCCACATTACCTTTGCCTAAATAGGGTGGTGATCCAACATTTTTATTTGAAGCGGAGATATTGATGGCACGTCTGATGCCTTCAATTTTTTCTGTATAAAATAATGCAAACTCATTGCATTTCTGCGTGGAATGGAGTTCAGGTGGTATTTGTGTTGGGGGGTTAGTCAGTCTGTCAACAGTTGCAAATAGGGTTTTTGCCTTATTAGTGTTGTTGTTAATGATATTGGAGAAAAATGTTTCTCTAGCACTTTTTAAGTCTAAATTGTAGGCACGGAGGCTCTCTTTATAGATGTCATGGTGAATATGTTCCCATGTAAAGTAAAGAAGTTCCCCCTCATGTCACCCCTAAACTTCTGTCCCTTAATTCTCAAGTCGTGTCCCCTTGTTTGAATCTTCCCTACTCTCAGTGGGAGAAGCTTATCCACGTCAACTCTGTCTATCCCTCTCATCATTTTAAAGACCTCTATCAAGTCCCCCCTTAATCTTCTGCGCTCCAAAGAATAAAGCCCTAACTTGTTCAACCTTTCTCTGTAACTTAGTTGCTGAAACCCAGGCAACATTCTAGTAAATCTCCTCTGTACTCTCTCTATTTTGTTGACGTCCTTCCTATAATTAGGCGACCAAAATTGTACCCCATACTCCAGAATTGGCCTCACCAATGCCTTGTACAATTTTAACATTACATCCCAACTTCTATACTCAATTTTGCTTGCATCTTTCCCTGGTTTTCTAATAGGCACAATGATTGCTTCCTTCCACCTCTCCGGTATTCGCCCTTCTTCCCACGCCTTGTTATATAGTGCAAGTATCTTTTGGAGTCCCTCCTCACTTGGATGCTTTATCATTATGTAACAAATATCACCCTTTCCTGGGGCTGAGTTCTTACACTTGGCCAGAGCTCTCTTTAGCTCCCCCAAATTAAATGGAATATTGTACTTGTCCTCTGTGATACCTTTCCTTTGTAAGGCCTCAACATTTTCCTCTCTTGTTCTTTCCCTACATCTGCTTCCTTCATCTGACCATTGTTTCCAGCGTAGCGGGACCTTTAAAACCCGCTGAAATTGACAATTTGTGCACTGTAAATAATTATGGAAATCGGGATAAGTGTGAGAGACATTTAGCCTCCTTCAGAATTCCTAAAGTGAGGAGAAATGACGGTAGATAGAAGCGAGAACTCAAGGGACACCAACAGCCAGAGTGCTTGGCGAACATTGGCCATTTGCTCACTGCATTTCATCAACAGCAAGGCATTATTTGTGTTTTTTCTTGATTCCTTTGTCATCTAAAAAGTTTCATAAGTGATAAATCTGGCTGTAAATTTTTTAAATCGCCCATGGTTCTCGTGGGTTTTTACATACAAAATGAAAAAGCATCTGAAGAAAAATTTACAGCCAGACTTATCACTTCTGAGAATTTTTAGATACCAAAGGAATCAAGAAAAAACACAAATAATGCCTTAGTTGATGAAATGCAGTGAGCAAACGCGATAATTCCCAATATTTTCAATGTTTACCAAGCACTTTAGCTGCTGTTGTCCCTTCAGTTCTCGCTTCTCTATTCCTTCATTTCGCTTCACATTTGGAATTCTAAAGTTGGGTACATGTCTCTCACACTTACCCCGACTCCCACAATTTTTTTCAGCGCAGAAATTTCAACATTTTGGCGGTTTTTAACAGGTAGGAAAGTACGCGTTTCTAGCATTAATAACATATACCGGAAGTGACGGGTGTCTTCCAGTGGGATTTAGCGGCTCCGTGCGTCGAGCCCTATGACCCAGTGACCTTACGTGCAACCCTCTCTGTCCTGGGTCTCCTCCACGGCCAGAGCGAGCAACACGGGAAATTGGAGGAACAGCACCTCATATTCCGCATGGGGAGTCTGCATCCTGGTGGCATGAACATTGAATTCTCACAATTCTGTTAGCCCTTGCTGTCTCCTCCCTTTCCTACCTCTCCCTTAGCCCTCATGCTCCTCCTCCTTTTTCCTTTCTTCTCCCCCCACCCCCCCCCATCAGTCTGAAGAAGGGTTTCAGCCCGAAACGCTACCTATTTCCTTCGCTTCATAGATGCTGCTGCACCCGCTGAGTTTCTCCAGCATTTAGTGTACCTTCTCTATATCTCTGTCTCTGTCAACTATCTATCTCTGTCTCTCTCCATCTCTGTCTCTCTCCGTCTCTGTCCGTCTCTCCCTCTCGTCGTCTCTCTCCGTCTCTCTCCGTCTCTCTCTCTCTCTCCGTCTCCGTCCCTCTCCGTCTCCGTCCCTCTCCGTCTCCGTCCCTCTCCGTCTCCGTCCCTCTCCGTCTCCGTCTCTCTCCTCTCTCCGTCCGTCTCTGTCCCTCTCCGTCTCCGTCTCTCTCCGTCTCCGTCTCTCTCCGTCTCCGTCTCTCTCCGTCTCTGTCTCTCTCCGTCTCTGTCTCTCTCCGTCTCTCTGTCTCTCTCTCCGTCTCCGTCTGTCTCTCTCCGTCTCCTGTCCTCTCCGTCTCTGTCCCTCTCCGTCTCCGTCCCTCTCTGTCTCTGTCTATCTCTATTTCTGTCCCTCTCTGTCTCTCTACTGTCAAATAGTAAACAACAACTGTGGAATAATGTACACAGACAACTCTTTCTGTCTCTTGCTCTCTGTCTCTCTGAACGTAGTATGATGTTGAACAGCCTAAGCACTATGTCCTGTATCTCCGGCGTGCTGTACTTGAGCATTTCATTTTTAATGCTGTCTGGACCACAGGCTTTCTTTGAGTGAAGAGATTTTATTTTTATGGTAATTGGGAAATTAAGAGGGATTTGATCATCTTTAATTACTGTTTCTAATGTTTGGAGTTTTTCTTTGATATGAGAATAATTTAAGTTTATTTTATTTATTGGGATGTCTTATATATAGATTTTTGAAAAGTGCTCTCCAGATATCACCGTCTTGAATTGGTAATGTTTGTAGTTTTGTTGTGCTCAGGTTATTCCACATATCCCAAAATTGGTTTTGATTTATGGAATTTTCAATTTCTTCAAGTCAAGTGCATAGCACATTTAAAAAACAACTCTCGTTGGCCAAAGTGTTTACATTGGTGGAGGTACTAACGTTATACAACATTGGTTCATAGATTAAGTACATACATAAATACATACATGCAGCGCTCCCTCAGAGGACATCAAGAAAGGCTTGATAGTAAAGATGAGTTTTAAATCTCGACTTAAAAGAGTCGATGGAGGGGGCAGTTCTGATCGGAAGAGGGATGCTGTTCCACAGTCTTAGAAGCTGCAACCACAAAGGCGCGGTTGCCCCTGAGCTTATGCCTAAACCGTGGGATGTTCAGTAGCCCCAAGTCGGCCAATCTGAGGGACCTGGAGGTGGTGTGGTGGGTGAGCAGACTTTTGATGTAGGTGGGGGCAAGCCCGTTAAGGGCTTTGTAGACATAATGAAGGATCTTGAAATTTATTCCGAGCCACACAGGGAGCCAGTGGAGAGAGGCCAGAATCGGGGTGATGTGGTCCCTTTTTCAGGTGCGTCAGGAATCTCGCTGCAGCGTTTTGGACCATTTGCAGGCATAGGTATGAATCTAGGGTCATCAGTAGTAGCTTTACCCGTTCTGCCTCATCGCAATCGTTTATGTCGGCTGCCTGCTGCACCTCCATAAAATGCAATGACGAGTCTCCCACCCTGGTTAACCTGGGAATGTGAGCTACCATCCCCCTGAGCACATGTGCCCCATGGGGAATGGTGATATCACTCTCTATGGGCCCCCTATCTGCCTGCCCTACAGGGGGACCATATTCACTTTGCCGTACCAGGCACATCTGCCCTACCCGGGGCTGTTGCCCCTTTACCCCCGGCTCTCCCACCATGATCGGTAACCCCACCACCTTGTGGTGTGCTACACATGGCGCAGACACTGCTAACTGAGGGTGCTATCCCGCCCCTCCCCGGACAACCCGAACCCCACCTGCCGACCCGGACCTATTCCCGGCGCCTCAGGAGGCGGCCTATTCCCCTTTGTCCCTGGGGAATCCTCTGCTGAGGGAAGCCCTCTGCCCCCGGGGGACCCCCCTCCTCCTACCAGGTGAACCCGTCCCCTATTCTTGGACAGAGTCTCTTCCAGCTACGCTATCCTTGCCTGGCAAGGACCGTGATCACAATCCCCTAGCTCGCTACAGGCCACCCTGTATGCTGCTTGGATATCTTGGAACTTTCCCTCCTGCTCCCTGTACTTCTGTGTACTCTGAGCCAGGAGTTCCTGGGTGTTCCGTTTCCTCTCCTTTGCCTCTACCACCTGGCATTGGAGGAATTCCTGGGCATTTCTGTAGCCTGCAAGATACACTGCCTGGCTCCACTGAGTTCCTCATATAGCCCTTCCCCTTCTCTAGCGCTTTCCTCAGCGCTGGCCCTAGCTTCTCTTAGTTGCTCTTCCAGACTATCTACCTGTCTCTCAATTTTGGCTACCTGCTATGATAGGCACGCTAGCCAAACTGCCTTTTCCTGCCCTTTATTATAAGCTTTGCTTTCTGTCCATTGAGCTGCTGCTGCTGCGGGCTGCTGTGCTCTCAAAAGTGCTATCACCCATTGTTTGGTGAGATTGATCTTTTTAAACAGATACGAGGAGATTCTCTCCTCCACCTTGCTACGTTCTCTCACCCCCTATGGCAAGTCACATATCCCAAACCACCGAGGTCTTGCCATGGTCGCCATTCTGTAGGGGTTTAGTTTCCCTTTGCTCCACTTTGGGCTCAACTGCCCGAGTTATTCTCTCCCTTGTCGGAGGGTAAAACGGCCACCACTCCACTCGAGCGGTTCCCAAGAGAGAGAATACAACAAAAGGGATTCCCCTGGGTTCTACACCTCGGAATTATGGTGGGATATGATAAAAGGTTGACTTGACCAGAGTGTGCTGATGAGAGAAAACAGAAACCAAGATGGACTCAAAGCCAGTCTAAAATGTACAGGCTTTATTAAACAATGAGAAATCGAATCTCACCAACACTACATAATACGTGGCTAAACTTATGCTTTAAACTAAGACTATGGAAGGAAATCTATCGGGCACATCGTACCAGGTCACTGGGGTACTTACAGCTAGATTGATGCAGGGTCACGAGCCGTCCAGCAGAGCAGAAAGAGAGGACGAGTTCTGGCTTGACTCCATCTTTTTATACCCGAGTTTCTCCCTTGAAACCCCCCAGATGGTTCTCTGGACAAAAGGGTCTTTTGATTATTCCCAGTTTCGATCTGGCATGAACAATAGGCTTCCGATGATAAGGGGTTTGCTGATGTCATGATCCCTCAGCCTGATCGTTATCCCATCGCCTAGATGGGCTCCCATTGTCCCGATGGATGGGTCATCCACGATGGTGATATGTTTTGCTGTTGGGCTGTTTATTCCCGTCTGCTGAGTCTCGGTTCCTTCCTTTGTGTATCCAAGATAATCTCGTTATCTCCGTCTCAGCCTTTCCTGCCCACTCCATTCGCACCGTCGTGTAATGCCTAGGCCCACAGACAGGTTCGAAACTTATTCTTCCTTTGTGGATTGGGGGTTTTTCCGTTGCAGCCAGCAAATCTGGTTTAAAAATGTCCATGTCCTTATCCAAGTTCTTCCATAATCTTTTCGAGGCCGTCAAACTGGAGGAATTGTTTTATTTTAGCTATCATCCAAAGCTGGAAGAAGCTAACTTTTACCACGGCATTGACTTGTTGTCAACTTTCAATGCTGAGTCAAATATCACGCCAAGGGTTTTGACGTGAGGTTTGAGTAATGGGGTAAGGCTTCCAAGGCTGCCTGCTATTAATTTGATTGAGTCGGAGGGGCTGAGAAGGAGGACCTCAATTAGAATAAACTATTTCACCCAGAGAGTTGGGAATTGATTGAATCACCCTGCCACAGAGGGCAGTGGAGGCCACGTCACTGGCTGGTGACTAAAATTAGAGCACATGGTATTGGGGGTAGGGTGTTGACATGGATACAAAATTGGTTGGCAGACCGGAAGCAAAGAGCAGGAGTGAACGGGTCCTCTTCAGAATGGCAGGCAGTGGCGAGTGGAGTGCCGCAAGGCTCGGTGTTGGGGCCGCAACTGTTTAATATATATATTAATGATTTGGAAGAGGGAATTAGAAGCAACCCCAGCAAGTTTGTGGATGATACAAAGCTGGGTGGCAGTGTGAACTGTGAAGTGGATGTTAGGAGGTTGCAGGGTGACCTGGACAGGTTGAGTGGTTGGGCAGATGCGTGGCAGATGCAGTATAATATAGATAAATGTGAGGTTATCCACTTTGGTGGCAAAAACAAGGGGGCAGATTATTATCTCAATGGGGTTAGGTTAGGTAAGGGGGAGGTGCAGCGAGACCTGGGCGTCCTTGTACACCGGTCACTGAAAGTTGGCTTACAGGTACAGCAGGCAGTGAAGAAAGCTAATGGAATGTTGGCCTTCATAACAAGAGGATTTCAGTATAGGAGTAAATAGGTTCTTCTGCAGTTGTATAGGGCTCTGGTGAGACCACATCTGGAGTTTTGGGTACAGTTTTGGTCTCCTAATTTGAGGAAGGACATCCTTGTGATTGAAGCAGTGAAGAGTAGGTTCATGAGATTGATCCCTGGCATATGAGGAAAGATTGAAAAGACTCGGCTTGTATTCACTGGAGTTTAGAAGGATGGGGGGTGATCTTATACAATACAATACAATACCTTTATTTGTCATTTGAACCTCACATGAGGTTCAAACGAAATGTAGTTTCTGCAGCCATACAATAAAAGAACCAAAACACACACCAACACTATTCACATAAACATCCATCACAGTGGCTCTCCTCCTCACTGTGATGGAAGGCAAAGTTCTTGTCTCTCCCCTGCATTCCATTTCCCTCCCGAAGTCGAGGTCAAAGCCCCCGGCGGGCGCTAGTCCGCGGCAAATTAAGGCCGCGCCGGGCGTTGTAGGGCCCCCCTCCAGGTCACTCTCAACCCCGCAATTCGGGCGGGAGAAGTCGCCGCTGCCGGTGCCCTGCAAAGCAGCCTCCCACCGGGGATCCGCGAGCTCCCGGTGTTCCATCCACCGGAGCCGGGCCGCAGCAACGCGCCACCGCCACTCTCCACGCCCCGAAGCCAGCCAGCTCCACTTATAGAAAAATATAAAATTATAAAAGGACTGGATAAGCTAGATGCAGGAAAAAATGTTCCCAATGTTGGGCGAGTCCAGAACCAGGGGCCACAGTCTTAGAATAAAGGGGAGGTCATTTAAGACTGAGGTGAGAAAAAACTTAATCACCCAGAAAGTTGTGAATTTATGGAATTCCCTGCCTCCCTCTATCTTTATCTTTGTCTCCCTCTATCTCCAACCTACGAGATTGGTTAATCTGGTTTTACTATCAAATAGTAAAGAACGAATGCGGAATAATGTACATAGACATCTCTCGATTTCTCTGCCTCTCCCTCTCCTCTCTCTCGATCTCTCTCTCTATATCTCTCCCTCTCTATCTGCGGGATGTACAAGACACAGTTAGATTTAGTTCTTACGCTAAAGGAATCAAGGGATATGGGGAGAAAGTAGGAGCAGGGTACTGATTGTGGATGATCAGCCATGATCATATTGAATGGAGGTGCTGGCTTGAAGGGCTGAATGGCCTACTCCTGCACCTCTTGTCTATGTTACCTTCTCCCAACTAACAAAGATCTATTCCACATTTTACTTGAACTCCATTCCATATGTCCTGTTTTCACTCCTCACACTTCCTTATCTCTATCTCCCATCACTGAAGAAGGGTCTCGACCTAAAACGTCACGGATTCCTTCTCTCCACAGACGCTGCCCGACCCGCTGAGTGACTCCAGCACTGTGTGACCTTCTTCCCATGATGCATGCCGCCACCCACATGACTGGGCAGGGGCGGGGCCGGCAGTCCCCCTCAGATGGGCAGTGACGCCATGGCGCCAATTGTACACGCCGTCCGTGCAAGCGGCTGATGTCAAGGTGCAGTGCAGGCGGGCGGCTCAACGCCGTTCACGAATGTTCAGCACCCCCTCACGCTCCCAACTCACCCCCATGTGACAGCCGGCGGGGGCGGTGCCGCTGTCCCGCTCATATTAGGGGGTGATGTCACGGCGCCGTGTGTGCGCAGTCATGGCGCTGGGCGGGAAGACGTGCGGGCGGCTCGACTCAACTCAGTGCCCGGATGCTCGGCTCCCCCCAGGTCATTAAGCCCCCCTTCTCCCACTTGCCTCCTCTCCCCTCACAACCCCCTGTCCCATTTCCCCCTCCCCTCACTTCCACCCTCCTCATCCCCATCCCCCCCCTGCCTCCTCACCACCTCTCCCCTCCTTCACCCCTCTCACTAACCCATCCCCCCGCTCACCCCCTCCCAATCCCCCCTACCCCCCCCCCCCCCCCCCCCCCCCCGCTCTTCAAGCACTAGTTTGATGCGTTAGTAATGTCCTGTTTGCCAGCTTGTTGACCCTCTGTCTTCCCCTCCTGCAGGGTTTAGGAGCTGTTGCTGTGGACGGAGAAACTGAGACGTGAGCAGCCATTGATGGCGGCCAGGGTGCGGGTCAGCCCTCCATCTGCTTGGTGTGCGGGCTGAGCTTCGAGGGGCTGAGTTTTGGTGGAGGACCACATGGCAGGGCACCAGGGGAAGCGTTATGAGTGTGACGTGTGTGGCAAGATCTGGCGGTGGCCGAGCGAGCTGGAGACCCACCTACGGGTTCACACAGGAGAGCGCCCCTTCGACTGCACGGAGTGCGGCAAGAGTTTCAAGGCGTCAAGTGAACTGAAGGTTCACCAGCGAATGCACATCGGCGACAAACCATATGGCTGCTCCACCTGTGGCAGGAGCTTTCCCCGGTTGTCGCGGCTGCGGGAGCACCAGTGGGTGCACAGCAGTGAGCGGCCCTTCACCTGCTCCGACTGTGGCAAAGGCTTCATATCGTTGCCGAAACTGAAGGCGCACAGGCACCTGCATACCGGCGAGCTCCCCTACACCTGCAGCAACTGCGGCAAGGGATTCACCCGCTCCAGCAGCCTGCTGGAGCACCAGCGCACCCACACCGTCAAGGGCCCCTACACCTGTGTCCAGTGCGGCAAGGGCTTCACCCGCCCCTACAGCCTGCGGCAGCACCAGCGCATCCACACCGGCGAGTGTCCCCACACCTGCGCCCAGTGTGGCAAGGTCTTCACCCAATCCAGGAACCTGCGGGAGCACCAGCAAACCCACACCGGCGAGCGTCGCCACATCTGCGCCCAATGCGGCAAGGGCTTCACCAACTCCACCAGGCTGCTGGTGCACCAGCGCAACCACACCGGCGAGCGTCCCTACACATGCGCCCAGTGCGGCAAGGGTTTCACCTGCTCCTACAGCCTGATGCTGCACCAGCGCTCCCACACCGGTGAGCGCCCCTACACCTGCGCCCAGTGTGGCAAGGGCTTCACCCACTCCAGCAACCTGCTGGTGCACAAGCGCATCCACACTGGCGAGCGCCCCTACACCTGCGCCCAGTGTGGCAAGGGCTTCACCCACTCTAGCAACCTGCTGAAGCACCAGCGCACCCACACCGGTGAGCGCCCCTACACCTGCGCCCAGTGTGGCAAGCGCTTCAAGTGCTCCAGCAGCCTGCTGAAGCACCAGCGGGTGCACACCGGCGACCATGCCGTCCCCAGCCCGGTGGGTGGAGAGCGTTTTGCCATGGCCTCCCATGCCCTGTCTCACCAGCACGTGCACACCAGTGGCCAGCCCTACGACTGCCCGTACTGTGGTGAGGCGTTTGACAGCTCGCGGGGGTTGCGGCAGCACCGGCGGGCCCACGCCGGTGAGCAGCTGCCCCCACTGTGACAAGAGCATGGGGGCTGCGGGAGCACCAGCGGATACACACCAGAGAGAGACCCTTTGTGTGCGCTGAGTGTGGCAAGGGTTTCACCCGCATGTCCAGCCTGTGGCAGCACCGGCGTACCCACAGCGGTGAGCGTCCCTTCCCCTGCCCGTCCTGTGGTAAGGGCTTCACCCGCCTTGACCACCTGCTGGAGCACCGGCGAGTCCACATCTGCCAGCGCCCCTTCACCTGCCCACTCTGTGGCAAGGCCTTTGCCCGCTCCTCCAGCCTGCTGGCACACCGCCACGTGGATAGGCGCTGTTTAGGTAAACACATAATGCTGGAAGGAATGGGTAATGTTTCTGGTCGAGACCCTCCTCAGTCTCGACCCAAACAGTCACCCATTGAGAACCATGAGAAAACATTTCTCATGAGAAAAACACTTTTCACACAGAGAGTGGTGAATCTCTGGAACTCTCTGCCACAGAATGTAGTTGTGGCCAGTTAATTGGCTATATTTAAGAGGGAGTTAGATGTGGCCCTTGTGGCTAAGGGGATCAGGGGGTATGGAGAGAAGGCAGGTACGGGATACTGAGTTGGATGATCAGCCATGATCATATTGATTGGCGGTGCAGGCTCGAAGGGCCGAATGGCCGACTCCTGCACCTATTTTCTATGTTTCTATTCCTTTTCTCCAGAGGTGCTCTCTGTCTCGCTGAGTTACTCCAGCATTTTGTGTCCATTTTTGTAAATCAGCATCTGCAGTTCCTTGTTTTTAAACCATTTTGGTTAACCATCTCTGCACCTTCCCCAAAGCCTCCACATCAGTCCTGTAATGGAGTGACTAGAACTGTATGCAATACTCCAAATGCTACCTGACCAATGTCCCTTAAAGCTGCACATATACATTCCTCTCTCCTTATCTCACATCCTTTTATCTCCTTATTTTCTCTCGTCTCTGTCACTTCACTCATCTGCCGATCACCTGCCTCATCTGTTAACTTATTGTCAGTCTGAAGAAGGGCTCCGATCCAAAATGTCACCTATCCATGTTCTTCAGAGATGCTGCCTGACCCGCCGAGTTACTGCAGCATTTAGAGTGTTAGAGTCATAGAGTGATACAGTATGGAAACAGGACCTTCGGCCCAGCTTGGCCACACCAACCAACATGTCCCGGCTAGACTAGTCCCACCTGCCTGCGGTCCATTGGTCCAAACTTGTCCTATCCATGTACCTGTCTATATCTGTTTCTTAAACGTTGGCCTCGTCCCAGCCTCAACTACCTCCTCCAGCAGCTTGTTCCATACACCCACCACCCTCTGTGTGGAGAGGTTACCTCTCAGATTCCTATTAAATCTTTCCCCCTTAACCTTGAACCCATGTCCTCTGGTCCTGGATTCCCTCACTCCGGGCAAGAGATTCTGTGCATCTAACTAAATTGTGTTCTATGCAAGATTCCCACATCTGCAATTTCTTGTGTCTCCCTCACCTGTATCCACCTATAACTTCTGAAGAAGGGTCCCAACCTGAAACGTCTCCCCCACCCTCTCCAATCAATCTGAAGAAGGGTCCTGACTCAAAACGCCATCTGTCCATTCTCTCGAAAGCGGTGAGGAACTCAGTAGGTCAGGCGGCATCTGTGGAGGGAAGGGAATCTAGGGCGACCACTCCCACCTCTTTCCAATTTTCTCCACCCCCCACACCAAGCAGTCTGAAGAAGGGTCCTGACCTAGAATGTTGCCTGTCCATGCTCTCCACAGGTGCAAGTGACTCCAGGAGATTGTGTCTCTTTTTGTAAACCAGTATCTGCTGTTCCTTGTATCTAGACTAGGCGTGCATTTCACCCTACACTTGGGCTCGGTCCACCAAGGCTGCTGGATCGCCCAGTTGCCAACTATTTCAATTCCCCTTCCCACTCCCACACTGATCTTTCTGTCCTGGGCCTCCTCCATTGCCAGAGTGACGTGACACACAAACTGGAGGAACAGCATCTCATAGCTTACAGCCCAATGACATGAACATTGAATTCTCCAAATTAAGGAGACGTCCCCCATCGTGGGCGATCTCTTCATCATTCCTCTGTCTTCTCGCTGGCAATAGGCGTCAGGATTAATCCGGAGTCACCGCTTCCCGTCCCCTTCAACTACCAACGTTGGGATCTCGCTCTCCGCCCTTGGACGTCGGCAAGACTCCGGCTGCGGTAAACAAGGACTTTTGCTCTTCAACCCGCTGGATTCAACCAAGTTGTATTCCAATGAAATAAATGTCTCTTTTTGTGGACGAATTTAGAGGGAAATTATAGTAAAATGAAAAGCGGAGACTTTGCAGATTTGCTTCAAGATTTTATTGCATGATATCATGGAGAGATGGCGGCAGAAAACTCATCAGTTCTCTGACCACAGCAGAATTAGCCGACAGTTGTACTGTGTTGTAAACAACTGTTGTTTGTTAGGTACAGCTGTAAGCAAATACACTATCGACTACATGGTTTCATTAGTGGAATCTGGAATTAATTGCCACAGACGGCGGTGGAGGCCAAGTCGTTGGGTATTGATCAGATTTTAGTGATACTGCGCGGAAACTGGCCCTTCGGCCCGTCGAATCCTCGCCGCCGTTTTTGTTCTCCAGCGATCGGGGCACTTAATCCTTCCGTTGTCGGGAAGATCTTGGCTCCCGTAGCCAGCGGTCAGGCCCTCCGCGTCAAGGGCGATCAAGAACCCGCATCGGAGGGGATCTCCGCCTCCCGCACTGGGCAATCGCACCCCGGATCGGGGCTAGTCGAAACTGTTGAAAATCACGGGCTGTGGTTAGAGCGTCGATCCCAGGCAAAGGATCACAGGCTCCGATGGTTAACCATATAACCATATAACAATTACAGCACGGAAAAACAGGCCATCTCGACCCTTCTAGTCCGTGCCGAACACATAACCTCCCCAAGTCCCATATACCTGCGCTCAGACCATAACCCTCCATTCCCTTCCCATCCATATAACTATCCAATTTATTTTTAAATGATAAAAACGAACCTGCCTCCACCACCTTCACTGGAAACTCATTCCACACAGCTACCACTCTCTGAGTAAAGAAGTTCCCCCTCATGTTACCCCTAAACTTCAGTCCCTTAATTCTCATGTCATGTCCCCTTGTTTGAATCTTCCCTACTCAGTGGGAAAAGCTTTTCCACGTCAACTCTGTCTATCCCTCTCATCATTTTAAAAACCTCTTCCAAGTCCCCCCTTAACCTTCTGCGCTCCAAACAATAAAGCCCTAACTTGTTCAACCTTTCTCTGTAACTTAGTTGCTGAAACCCAGGCAACATTCTAGTAAATCTCCTCTGTACTCTCTCTATTTTGTTGACATCCTTCCTATAATTAGGCGACCAAAATTGTACACCATACTCCAGAATTGGCCTCACCAATGCCTTGTACAATTTTAACATTACATCCCAACTTCTATACTCAAAAGTCCACAGTTAAGTCCACAGCCCCGCGATGGGGCTCCAAGTCAGTCTCGAGCAAGGCCCCAGCTCCATGATGTTAGGCCTCCCCTCGCTACCCTTCCACCCGCCGCTCTCTCCCCTCACTCTCCTCTCGACCCTCTCCCCAGACCCTCCCGAACCTCTCTTCCCCTCCTGCCCTCTCTCACCTCCCTGCTGCCCGCCCCTCACAACCCTCTCTCTCCTCCCTCCCCTCTCGCCCCTACCTCCTCTCTCACCCTTCCCTCCTGCCCCTCCACTCCGGACCCTCTCTCCCCACTCCCGCCCTTCTCTCCTCTCCAGTCCCTACCCTGCAACCCTTCTCACCCATCCTATCCCTACCAACCCTCTCTCCCATCCTGCCCCTCTCCCATCCGCTCTCACTCATCCCGACCCTCTCTCCCTTCCTTCCCCTCTCACTCATCCCTCCCCTCCTGACCCTCTCTCCCTGGCCCGCTGTACCCTCAATCGCGAAAGCCGCCAGCCAGCATAATCGGCCATCATGGGAGCGATACGCCCAAGGGCCTGTCCTGTACTGCATGTCTCGATAAGTCGGGATGGATACTTAGTGGTCACCATGAAACTGATGGGCTGTAGAGCCTGTATACTTGCTGTATAGCTCCATGTAAGGTTAGTCTTATGGGTCATTTCCAACTGGATGGACTGAAGGGCCTGTTCCTGTTGTGTACATCTCAATATTGGGATAGGTTATTGGCAGTCACAATGAATCCGAAGGGCCGAAGAGCCTATTTCCTTGTGGCATGGCTTAATGTTGGGTTAGCATTATTGGTCACTATCATCTAGATGGGCCGAAGGTTTCCTGTCCCGCATTGCACAACAATGGGATAGGTACTTGGCAGTCACATTGAAGTAGATGGGCCGAAGGGTCTGTACCCATTGGCAAGAATGGGGCATCTTGGTCAGCATGGATGTGCTGGACCGAAGGGCATGTTTCCGCACTGTATCACTCTGACCCCTCCCTTTATCTCACCCCCTTTTTGTCTGCTTTTCTCCCCCAGCTTTAGTCACTTACTCCACCCATCCGCCTATCACCTCCCCTCCCTCATCTGTATCCACCCATCACTCACCGGACTTTATCCAGCCCCCACCTCTCTTTTCCAACAATGCTCTATCCTACAGTGTCCTTGATCTCCATCCCCTTTCCCTCGTTCACACACCTTACACTTCCTTATCTCTGTATCTCCTCCCCTGAAGAAGGGTCTCAACCCGAAACGTCGCCCATTCCTTCTCACCTCAGATGCTGCCTGACCCGCTGAGACCCAGCGTTTTGTGTCTATCTTCGGTCTCCACATGGAGCTGCCCTGCGGATTCTTCCTCCTCGCGGAGCCAAGACTGGTTCGGTCACAGAGCGGTCCCCAGGCAGAGCTAAGACTGGTCACCAAGCGGAGCTTCGTGTTGGTCTGCTACCGAGCCTGGTGGTGGTGACCGTTCACGGGCCAGGTGCTGCTAGCCCTTTCCTCCAGTGCCTGGGAGTGGGCGCAGGGGGTTGGAATCCCCGCCACCCCGAGGAACAGATTAAGCATCAACAAATGTTTACCACCCTATCTATATGAGATTCCACCTTCAAGGAACTATGCACGGTTATACCCAGATCCCTCTGTTCAACTGTATTCTTCAATTCCCTACCATTTACCATGTACGTCCTATTTTGATTTGTCCTGCCAAGGTGTAGCACCTCACATTTATCAGCATTAAACTCCATCTGCCATCTTTCAGCCCATTTTTCCAAATGGCCTAAATATATACAAGGTAAAATATTAAAAAAGATAAACAACTAAAATAAATATAATGAAAATAGCACCACGCATAAACACCCAACCCTCCATCCTTCTTTGGATTTCACAGTGAACCACAGTCCCTTAGTATGTATCGCCCCTGCGTTCCTTGGCGGCTACATTTAGTGCCTTTATAGCAGTGGGGTAAAAACTGTTTGTCTGTTTGTCCTTGTCCTTGTAGATCTGTACCGTCTGCCTGATGGCAACAGTTCAAACAGGGAGTGTTCGGGGTGGGAAATGTCCTTTATAATACTCTGGGATATTTTGATAGCGGGAACTGTGTAAGTCCTCCAAAGTAAGGAGAGGGCAGCCGACAATCCTCTGGGCGTTGTCAATGGCCCTCTGGAGCGCTTTCCTCTGAGCCGCTGTGCAGCCGGTGTACCACACGCATACACAGTATGTTAGTATGCTCTCAATGGAGCACCGATAAAAGGACAGCAGCAATCTCTGAGTGATGTTATTCTTCCTGAGCACCCTCAGGAAGTGCAGTCTCTGCTGGACCTTTTTCAGCAGCGCGGAGGTGTTCACGCTCCACGTCAGGTCCTCCTCAATATGGATTCCCAGGAAGCGGAAATCCGCCACCCTATCCACACAGTCCCCTCTGATAATCAATGGTACCATGTCCGTTTTATTCTTCCTAAAGTCTATTATTAATTCCTTTGTCTTTAAGGTGTTGAGGAGCAGGTTATTTTCTTCACACCACACTGTCAGCTGCTCCGCCTCATCCCAATAGGCGTACTCGTCCCCCCCGGAGATGAGTCCCACCACTGTAGTGTCATCTGCAAATTTGACAATGGTGTTGCTGTGGTGGGCGGGGGTGCAGTCATGTGTGTAGATGGTGTAGAGCAGGGGGCTCAGTACGCAGCCCTGTGGAGAGCCGGTACTGAGGCTGAGGGCCGTGGATGTATGATGGCCCACTCTGACTTTCTGGCTGCGACCCGACAGGAAGCTATTTATCCACGTACAGGTGGAGTGTGGAAGTCCCAAGTCCCCCAGTTTGTCCACCAGTTTGTGGGGAAGGATGGTATTAAAAGCAGAGCTGTAGTCCACAAAGAGCATCCGCACGTAGCTCCCCCGCTGCTCCAGGTGAGACAGTGCAGCATGGAGAGCTGTGGCTACAGCGTCCTCTGTAGATCTATTTGCTCTGTACGCAAACTGGTGGGGGTCAAAGCTTCGGGGCAGGAGTGATGTGATATGACCCCGGACCAGTTTTTCAAAACACTTCATCACCACTGGTGTGAGTGCGACTGGCCAGTAGTCGTTGAGGCTGGAGATGTGGGTTTTTTTGGGCAAGGGGACTATGGTGGAGGACTTCAGACAGGGTGGAACAGTGGACTGGGCCAGAGACTGGTTGAAAATCCTTGTACAGACTCCAGCCAGCTGGTCTGCGCAGTCCTTCAGCACACGTCCAGAGACTTAGAAACATAGAAACATAGAAATTAGGTGCAGGAGTAGGCCATTCGGCCCTTCGAGCCTGCACCGCCATTCAATATGATCATGGCTGATCATCCAACTCAGTATCCCGTACCTGCCTTCTCTCCATACCCCCTGATCCCCTTAGCCACAAGGGCCACATCTAACTCCCTCTTAAATATAGCCAATGAACTGGCCTCAACTACCCTCTGTGGCAGAGAGTTCCAGAGATTCACCACTCTCTGTGTGAAAAAAGTTCTTCGCATCTCGGTTTTAAAGGATTTCCCCCTTATCCTTAAGCTGTGACCCCTTGTCCTGGACTTCCCCAACATCGGGAACAATCTTCCTGCATCTAGCCTGTCCAACCCCTTAAGAATTTTGTAAGTTTCTATAAGATCCCCTCTCAATCTCCTAAATTCTAGAGAGTATAAACCAAGTCTATCCAGTCTTTCTTCATAAGACAGACCTGACATCCCAGGAATCAGTCTGGTGAACCTTCTCTGCACTTCCTCTATGGCAATAATGTCCTTCCTCAGATTTGGAGACCAAAACTGCACGCAATACTCCAGGTGTGGTCTCACCAAGACCCTGTACAACTGCAGTAGAACCTCCCTGCTCCTATACTCAAATCCTCTTGCTATGAAAGCCAACATACCATTCGCTTTCTTTACTGCCTGCTGCACCTGCATGCCTACCTTCAATGACTGGTGTACCATGACACCCAGGTCTCGCTGCATCTCCCCCTTTCCCAATCGGCCACCATTTAGATAATAGTCTGCTTTCCCGTTTTTGCCACCAAAATGGATAACCTCACAATTATCCACATTATACTGCATCTGCCAAACATTTGCCCACTCACCCAGCCTATCCAAGTCACCTTGCAGTCTCCTAGCATCCTCCTCACACCTAACACTGCCCCCCAGCTTAGTGTCATCCGCAAACTTGGAGATATTGCCTTCAATCCCCTCATCCAGATCATTAATATATATTGTAAATAGCTGGGGTCCCAGTACTGAGCCTTGCGGTACCCCACTATTCACTGCCTGCCATTGTGAAAAGGACCCGTTTACTCCTACTCTTTGCAAAGAGTAGGTTGAATAAGTTAGGTCTTTATTCTCTGGAGCGCAGAAGGTTAAGGGGGGACTTGATAGAGGTCTTTTAAATGATGAGAGGGATAGACAGAGTTGATGTGGACAAGCTTTTCCCTTTGAGAATAGGGAAGATTCAAACAAGAGGACATGACTTCAGAATTAAGGGACAGAAGTTTAGGGGTAATATGAGGGGGAACTTCTTTACTCAGAGAGTGGTAGCAGTGTGGAATGAGCTTCCAGTGGAAGTGGTGGAGGCAGGTTCATTGGTATCATTTAAAAATAAATTGGATAGGCATATGGATGAGAAGGGAATGGAGAGTTATGGTACGAGTGCAGGCAGGTGGGACTAAGGGAAAAAAAGTTGTTCGGCATGGACTTGTAGGACCGAGATGGCCTGTTTCCATGCTGTAATTGTTATATGTTTATATGGTTATATATCGTTAGCTTTTAGAAATGTTTGAATGGTGCACTGACTGGCTGACATTTTAAAATTTCGTGGTACATGGTTCATGTTACAATGACAATAAAGAAACTATTCTATTCTATTCTTTATTCCCATCTTCCATTGATCCGAATATAATCATTTCAATGGTACACAAAAATGCTGGAGAAACTCAGCGGGTGCAGCAGCATCTATGGAGCGAAGGAAATAGGCAATGTTTCACGCCGAAACCCTTCTTCAAACTGATACGGGGTTGTGAGGAGAAGGAAGGAAACAGGAGGAGGAGGAGCCCGATGGCTGAGAGTTGGAGGGATGGGGGGGTCATGGAGAGGGGGCAGTAGAGAGGAGGTTGTGAAACTGTCTACGGAGAGAGGAGGAGAACTTCTTCAAAGTAGGCATACCATGAGGAGATTTCGCAGTGGAGTAGACAAAGTGTTCAAGAAGGAACTGCAGATGCTGGAACATCGAAGGTACACAAAAATGCTGGAGAAACTCAGCGGGTGCAGCAGCATCTGTGGAGCGAAGGAAATAGGCGACGTTTCGGGCCGAAACCCTTGGGTCAAGTTTTATCTTAAATAATTTTGTAAAAATTTCAAAGATTTTGCTCCAAAATGTATGAAGTTTTATGCAAAAGAATGTGTTATAGTGGCGTTTTGAGATAAGCATTTGTCACAAATTAAAGAATTTAGGGGTTATCAACATTCGGGGTATAAATATTTATCAAAGTAAGGGGTGGAGTGAATTTCTCCCGAAACTATAACATACCTCCCCTCTTTATCTGATATGATATTCTTTGATTTAAATAACCATATAACATATAACAATTACAGCACGGAAACAGGCCATCTCGGCCCTACAAGTCCATGCCGAACAAATTTTTTTCCCCTTAGTCCCACCTGCCTGCACTCGTACCATAACCCTCCATTCCCTTCTCATCCATATGCCTATCCAATTTATTTTTAAATTATACCAATGAACCTGCCTCCACCACATCCACTGGGAGCTCATTCCACACCGCCACCACTCTCTGCGTAAAGAAGTTCCCCCTCATATTACCCCTAAACTTCTGTCCCTTGATTCTGAAGTCATGTCCTCTTGTTTGAATCTTCCCTATTCTCAAAGGGAAAAGCTTGTCCACATCAACTCTGTCTATCCCTCTCATCATTTTAAAGACCTCTATCAGGTCCCCCCTTAACCTTCTGCGCTCCAGAGAATAAAGACCTAACTTATTCAACCTATCTCTGTAACTTAGTTGTTGAAACCCAGGCAACATTCTAGTAAATCTCCTCTGTACTCTCTCTATTTTGTTGACATCCTTCCTATAATTTGGCGACCAAAATTGTACACCATACTCCAGATTTGGTCTCACCCAATGCCTTGTACAATTTTAACATTACATCCCAGCTTCTATACTCAATGCTCTGATACTCAATTCTATACTCAATGCTCTAAATGCTATGCCTTTTCGAATAATAATAGTCGTGCCTCTGGATTTGGAAGTAAATGAATGGTAATATGTTTGACCGATCCAATTTGCCTTCAATCTTATCTGTGTTTGTTGTATCATGTGTGTTTCCTGCAGAAGAATAAAGTCAGAATTGAGTGATTTTAGTTTGGCAAATATCTTGCCCCTTTTAATTGGTTCATTAGCACCCCTTATGTTCCAGATACAGAACGCAATTCCTCCGTACTGTTTCTGTCTGCGTCTTGCACTGTGACTCAGTTTGGTATCTTTAAGTCATATGGTGCAACCAAATACCTCAGAGCTCTGGCTGTTGGATGGTCATCCCGAACTTTTAAGTTTATTTGGCATCTCCTTTCTAAAGTGCACCATAAAAAAAGATAAGAAAGTGTATTGTGATAAAAAATAAAATTCATAGTAGTAAAAAAAAACATGATGTTAAGGTATCTAAGAGAAGATACCTTAAGAAAAAGAGACCATCAAAGGTGGTAAGATCTTTGTGGGCTTCCGTTGTTGTTATTATACATTCAGCTCTGCCACCGTGACTGAGTGTTGATGGGCCGTTTCATATTTGTGAACTTTATCCAACCAGAGCAGAAAAAAGAAAGAGGAAGACATAGTTCTAAATATATATATACATTTCCAAGTAATCTAGCATTAAATCTATATTACTAAAAGTCTGATCTTGACCGCTTTTGGCCCACTGTGGCAGGATTTCCGAGAGAACACCACTACCTACGGTCGACATTTTTGGCCACCTCGCTCAGAGCCCCCCTTTGCCTTCTGTGACCAGAGGATTTTTCCCATCGCAGAAAAATGAGAGAGATATTAATGTTTTTACAAAATTCCAAATATTCTCTGTTTCCCTCTGCTGGCGGCAAGGGGAGGGACTATAAAACCCACTTTTCTCTGCCAGACCCAGGAAGCGAGAGGGTCACGGCTCTCTGAGCTGCGAATAACACTGACCACACGTCTACTACACGGTGAGTCCCCTCGATGCGGCTGTAAAGTGGCTGCTGCCAAATTGTTTTCCTCGCCTTTTTTTGTTTAAAGTTTGTGTTCACAAAATGAATTTTGGTTGACACGTGGCTACTTGCTGCCCAATTGTTTGCCTCGCTTTTTGTTACAAAATTTTGTGTTCACAAAATGAATTTTGGTTGTCAGGTGGCTGCTCGCTGCCCAATTGTTTGCCTCGCCATTTATTAAAAAGAATTTGTGTTCACAAAATGAATGTTGGTTGTCAGGTTGCTGCTTGCTGCCCAATCGTTTGGGCAGGTGACCAATTGTTGGTGACCAGCCCTCCCATGTGGTGCGGGGACCCAACGGGTCCCACTTAGCCTAGTAATTTTATATACTCTGCCCGCTCATCCTTCTAAATTCCAGTGAATACAAGCCCAGTCGACCCATTCTTTCATCATATGTCACTTCCGCCAACCCGGGAATTAACCTGGTGAACCTATGCTGCACTCACTCGCCCTATACAACTGCAGTAGGACCTCCTTGCTCCTAAACTTAACTCCTCTCACTGTGAAGGCCAACAGGCCATTAGCTTTCTTCACTGTCTGGTGTACTTGTATGCTTACTTTCAGTGACTGATGTACAAGGACACCCAGATCTAATTGTTCTTCCCATTTTCCTAACCTGACACCATTCATACTAGAGTGCTGGAGTAACAACCTACACTTCCTTACCTCTGTCTCCTTCTTCTATGTCTTGTGACACACACACACACACACACACACCACACACATACCACACACACACACAAACACACACCACACAGACATCACACAGACATCACACATTGCACACACACACACACACACACACACAGACATCACACAGACATTGCACACACACACGCATACACACAAACTCACCACACACCCACACCCCAGTCACTACACGTACACACCAAACAGACACTACACACACACAAACACACCACACCGCACCACACACACCCCACACTAAACACACACACAAACGCACCACACACACAACAAATATATGGCAGTAAACTCTCTTGAGCAGGAATTTTTATTTACACTTATTTTATTTTATTTACACTTGCATTTAATAAATAAAACATTTCAGTTTTAAGTAGAGGCAGGGCAGCAGGGCTGCAGGGCAGCAGGGTAGCAGGGTAGAGGGCAGCAGGGTAGCAGGGTAGAGGGCAGCAGGGTAGCAGGGTAGAGGGCAGCAGGGTAGCAGGGTAGCAGGGTAGAGGGCAGCAGGGTAGCAGGGTAGCAGGGCAGCAGGGCAGCAGGGTAGCAGGGTAGAGGGCAGCAGGGTAGCAGGGTAGCAGGGCAGCAGGGTAGCAGAGCAGCAGGGTAGCAGGGTAGCAGGGCAGCAGGGTAGCAGGGTAGCAGGGTAGAGGGCAGCAGGGTAGCAGGGTAGCAGGGCAGCAGGGGGTAGCAGGGTAGCAGGGTAGAGGGCAGCAGGGTAGCAGGGTAGCAGGGTAGAGGGCAGCAGGGTAGCAGGGTAGAGGGCAGCAGGGTAGCAGGGTAGAGGGCAACAGGGTAGAGGGCAGCAGGGCAGCAGGCAGGGTAGCAGGGCAGCAGGGTAGCAGGGCAGCAGGGGCAGCAGGGTAGCAGGGTAGCAGGGTAGCAGGGTAGCAGGGTAGCAGGGTAGCAGGGTAGAGGGCAGCAGGATAGAGGGCAGCAGGGTAGAGGGCAGCAGGGTAGCAGGGCAGCAGGGTAGCAGGGTAGCAGGTAGCAGGGCAGCAGGGTAGAGGGCAGCAGGGTAGAGGGCAGCAGGGTAGCAGGGCAGCAGGGTAGCAGGGCAGCAGGGCAGCAGGGCAGCAGGGCAGCAGGGTAGCAGGGTAGCAGGGCAGGGCAGCAGGGTAGCAGGGCAGCAGGGCAGCAGGGTAGCAGGGCAGCAGGGCAGGGCAGCAGGGTAGCAGGGTAGCAGCAGGGTAGCAGGCAGCAGGTAGCAGGGCAGGTAGGTAGCAGGGTAGCAGGGCAGGGTAGCAGGGCAGCAGGGCAGCAGGGTAGCAGGGCAGCAGGGTAGCAGGGTAGCAGGGTAGCAGGGTAGCAGGGCAGCAGGGCAGCAGGGCAGCAGGGTAGCAGGGTAGCAGGGTAGCAGGGGTAGCAGGGTAGCAGGGCAGCAGGGTAGCAGGGGCAGGGTAGCAGGGTAGCAGGGTAGCAGGGTAGCGGGCAGCAGGGTAGCAGGGTAGCAGGGCAGCAGGGCAGCAGGGCAGCAGGGCAGCAGGGCAGCAGGGGCAGGGCAGGGTAGCAGGGTAGCAGGGCAGCAGGGCAGCAGGGTAGCAGGGTAGCAGGGTAGCAGGGTAGCAGGGGTAGCAGGGTAGCAGGGCAGGGCAGCAGGGCAGCAGGGTAGCAGGGTAGCAGCAGGGCAGCAGGGTAGCAGGGTAGCAGCAGGGTAGCAGGTAGCAGGGCAGCAGGGCAGCAGGGTAGCAGGCAGTAGCAGGGCAGCAGGGTAGCAGGGCAGGGCAGCAGGGGCAGGGTAGCAGGGTAGCAGGGCAGGGTAGCAGGGTAGCAGGGTAGCAGGGGTAGCAGGGCAGCAGGGTAGCAGGGTAGCAGGGTAGCAGGGTAGCAGGGCAGCAGGGTAGCAGGGTAGCAGGGTAGCAGGGTAGCAGGGCAGGGCAGCAGGGCAGGGTAGCAGGGTAGCAGGGCAGGGCAGGGCAGGCAGGGTAGCAGGGCAGGGTAGCAGCAGGGTAGCAGGGCAGCAGGGTAGCAGGGCAGGCAGCAGGGCAGCAGGGAAGCAGGGTAGCAGGGCAGCAGGGGTAGCAGGGTAGCAGGGCAGCAGGGTAGCAGGGTAGCAGGGCAGCAGGGCAGCAGGGCAGCAGGGCAGCAGGGTAGCAGGGTAGCAGGGTAGCAGGGTAGCAGGGTAGCAGGGGCAGGGCAGCAGCAGGTAGCAGGGTAGCAGGGTAGCAGGGCAGCAGGGCAGCAGGGTAGCAGGGTAGCAGGGTAGCAGGGCAGCAGGTAGCAGCAGCAGGGTAGCAGGGTAGCAGGGTAGGCAGCAGGGTAGCAGGGTAGCAGGGCAGCAGGGTAGCAGGGTAGCAGGGTAGCAGGGTAGCAGGGTAGCAGGGTAGCAGGGCAGCAGGGTAGCAGGGTAGCAGGGTAGCAGGGCAGCAGGGCAGCAGGGTAGCAGGGTAGCAGGGTAGCAGGGTAGCAGGGCAGCAGGGTAGCAGGGTAGCAGGGTAGCAGGGTAGCAGGGTAGCAGGGTAGCAGGGCAGCAGGGTAGCAGGGGCAGCAGGGTAGCAGGGTAGCAGGGTAGCAGGGCAGCAGGGTAGCAGGCAGGGCAGGGCAGGCAGGGCAGCAGGGCAGCAGGGCAGCAGGGTAGCAGGGCAGCAGGGTAGCAGCAGGTAGCAGGGTAGCAGGGTAGCAGGTAGCAGTAGCAGGGCAGCAGGGTAGCAGGGCAGCAGGGTAGCAGGCAGCAGGGTAGCAGGGTAGCAGGGCAGCAGGGTAGCAGGCAGCAGGGCAGGGTAGCAGGGTAGCAGGGCAGCAGGGCAGGGCAGCAGGGTAGCAGGGTAGCAGGGCAGCAGGGCAGCAGGGCAGCAGGGCAGCAGGGTAGCAGGGTAGCAGGCAGCAGGGTAGCAGGGTAGCAGGGTAGCAGGGTAGCAGTAGCAGCAGGGTAGCAGGGCAGCAGGGTAGCAGGGTAGCAGGGTAGCAGGGTAGCAGGGTAGCAGGGTAGCAGGGCAGCAGGTAGCAGGGCAGGCAGGGCAGCAGGGCAGGGTAGCAGGGTAGCAGGGCAGCAGGGTAGCAGGGTAGCAGGGTAGCAGGGGTAGCAGGGTAGCAGGGTAGCAGGGTAGCAGGGCAGCAGGGCAGCAGGGCAGCAGGGCAGCAGGGTAGCAGGGTAGCAGGGCAGCAGGGCAGCAGGGTAGCAGGGCAGCAGGGCAGCAGGGCAGCAGGCAGCAGCAGGGCAGCAGGGCAGCAGGGCAGCAGGGCAGCAGGGCAGGGTAGCAGGTAGCAGGGTAGCAGGGTAGCAGGGCAGCAGGGTAGCAGGGTAGCAGGGTAGCAGGGCAGCAGGGCAGCAGGGTAGCAGGGTAGCAGGGCAGCAGGGCAGCAGGACAGCAGGGTAGCAGGGTAGCAGGGTAGCAGGGTAGCAGGGTAGCAGGGCAGCAGGGCAGCAGGGCAGCAGGGTAGCAGGGCAGCAGGGTAGCAGGGTAGCAGGGGCAGCAGGGGCAGGGCAGCAGGGCAGGGCAGCAGGGTAGCAGGGTAGCAGGGCAGCAGGGCAGCAGGGTAGCAGGGTAGCAGGGCAGCAGGACAGCAGGGCAGCAGGGTAGCAGGGTAGCAGGGCAGCAGGCAGCAGGGCAGCAGGGCAGCAGGGTAGCAGGGCAGCAGGGCAGCAGGGGTAGCAGGGCAGCAGGGCAGCAGGGTAGCAGCAGCAGGTAGCAGGGTAGCAGGTAGCAGGGCAGCAGGGTAGCAGGGCAGCAGGGCAGCAGGGCAGGGTAGCAGGGTAGCAGCAGGGTAGCAGGGTAGCAGGGGGCAGCAGGGCAGCAGCAGGGCAGCAGGGCAGCAGGGCAGCAGGGCAGCAGGGTAGCAGGGTAGCAGGTAGCAGGCAGCAGCAGGGCAGCAGGGCAGCAGGGCAGCAGGGTAGCAGGGTAGCAGGGTAGCAGGGCAGCAGGGCAGCAGGGTAGCAGGGCAGCAGGGCAGCAGGGGCAGCAGGGTAGCAGGGCAGGGCAGCAGGGCAGCAGGGCAGCAGGGCAGCAGCAGCAGGGTAGCAGGGTAGCAGGGTAGCAGGGCAGCAGGGTAGCAGGGGCAGGGCAGGCAGCAGGGTAGCAGGGCAGCAGGGCAGCAGGGCAGCAGGGCAGCAGGGTAGCAGGGTAGCAGGGTAGCAGGGCAGCAGGGTAGCAGGGCAGCAGGGCAGCAGGGCAGCAGGGTAGCAGGGTAGCAGGGTAGCAGGGCAGCAGGGCAGCAGGTAGCAGGGCAGCAGGGCAGCAGGGTAGCAGGGGTAGCAGGGCAAGCAGGGTAGGGTAGCAGGGTAGCAGGGCAGCAGGGTAGCAGGGTAGCAGGGCAGCAGGGTAGCAGGGCAGCAGGGCAGGGCAGCAGGGCAGCAGGGTAGCAGGCAGCAGCAGCAGGCAGCAGGGCAGGGTAGCAGGGCAGCAGGGTAGCAGGGTAGCAGGGTAGCAGGGTAGCAGGGCAGGGTAGCAGGGGGCAGCAGGGTAGCAGGGTAGCAGGGCAGCAGGGCAGCAGGGGCAGCAGGTAGCAGGGTAGTAGCAGGGGTAGCAGGTAGCAGGGTAGCAGGGCAGCAGCAGCAGGGTAGCAGGGCAAGCAGCAGGTAGCAGGGTAGCAGGTAGCAGGGTAGCAGGGTAGCGGGCAGCAGGGGCAGGGCAGCAGCGGGCAGCAGGGCAGCAGGGCAGCAGGGCAGCAGGGCAGCAGCAGCAGGGTAGCAGGGCAGCAGGGGTAGCAGGGCAGCAGGGTAGCAGGGCAGGGCAGGGTAGCAGGGCAGCAGGGTAGCAGGGCAGCAGGGTAGCAGGGTAGCAGGGTAGCAGGGCAGCAGGGCAGCAGGGCAGCAGGGCAGCAGGGCAGCAGCAGGGTAGCAGGGCAGCAGGGTAGCAGGGTAGCAGGGTAGCAGGGCAGCAGGGCAGCAGGGGGCAGGGCAGGGGCAGCAGGGCAGCAGGGTAGCAGGGTAGCAGCAGGGCAGCAGGGTAGCAGGGCAGCAGGGCAGGGTAGCAGGGTAGCAGGGTAGCAGGGTAGCAGGGTAGCAGGGCAGCAGCAGGGCAGCAGGGTAGCAGGTAGCAGGGTAGCAGGGGCAGCAGGGCAGCAGGGCAGCAGGGCAGCAGGGGCAGCAGCAAGCAGCAGGGTAGCAGGGTAGCAGGGTAGCAGCAGGTAGCAGGGCAGCAGGGCAGCAGAGCAGGGTAGCAGGGTAGCAGGGCAGCAGGGCAGCAGCAGGTAGCAGGGTAGCAGGGCAGCAGGGCAGCAGGGCAGGGTAGCAGGGTAGCAGGGTAGCAGGGTAGGTAGCAGGGTAGCAGGGCAGCAGGGCAGCAGGGTAGCAGGGTAGCAGGGGCAGGGCAGGGTAGCAGGGTAGCAGGGGGCAGCAGGGTAGCAGGGCAGCAGGGCAGCAGGGTAGCAGGGTAGCAGGGCAGCAGGGTAGCAGGGTAGCAGGGTAGCAGGCAGGGCAGGGTAGCAGGGTAGCAGGTAGCAGGCAGCAGGGGCAGCAGGGCAGCAGGGTAGCAGGGGCAGCAGGGTAGCAGGGTAGCAGGGTAGCAGGGGGCAGGGTAGCAGGGGGCAGGGCAGCAGGGCAGCAGGGTAGCAGGGTAGCAGGGCAGGGTAGCAGGGCAGGGCAGCAGGGCAGCAGGGTAGCAGGGTAGCAGGGCAGGGCAGGGTAGCAGGGCAGCAGGCAGGGTAGCAGGGGCAGCAGGGTAGCAGGGTAGCAGGGTAGCAGGGCAGCAGGGTAGCAGGGCAGCAGGGTAGCAGGGCAGCAGGGTAGCAGGGTAGCAGGGTAGCAGGGTAGCAGCAGGGTAGCAGGGCAGCAGGGTAGCAGGGTAGCAGGGTAGCAGGGTAGCAGGGTAGCAGGGCAGCAGGGTAGCAGGTAGCAGGGTAGCAGGGTAGCAGGTAGCAGGGCAGGGTAGCAGGTAGCAGGGGGCAGCAGGGCAGGGTAGCAGGGTAGCAGCAAGCAGGGTAGCAGGGTAGCAGGGTAGCAGGGTAGCAGGGCAGCAGGGTAGCAGGGTAGCAGGGGGCAGCAGGGGCAGCAGGGCAGGGTAGCAGGGTAGCAGGGTAGCAGGGTAGCAGGGTAGCAGGGCAGCAGGGTAGCAGGGGCAGCAGGGTAGCAGGTAGCAGGGCAGGGTAGCAGGGTAGCAGGGTAGCAGGGTAGCAGGGTAGCAGGGCAGCAGCAGCAGGGCAGCAGGGTAGCAGGGTAGCAGGGTAGCAGGGTAGCAGGGTAGCAGGGCAGCAGGGTAGCAGGGTAGCAGGGTAGCAGGGTAGCAGGGCAGCAGGGTAGCAGGGTAGCAGGGTAGCAGGGCAGCAGGGCAGCAGGGTAGCAGGGTAGCAGGCAGCAGCAGGGTAGCAGGGTAGCAGGGGGTAGCAGGGTAGCAGGGTAGCAGGGTAGCAGGGGGTAGCAGGGCAGCAGGGTAGCAGGGCAGCAGGGTAGCAGGGTAGCAGGGTAGCAGCAGGCAGCAGGGTAGCAGGGTAGCAGGGCAGCAGGGTAGCAGGGTAGCAGGGCAGCAGGGTAGCAGGGTAGCAGGGCAGCAGGGCAGCAGGTAGCAGGGGTAGCAGGGTAGCAGGGTAGCAGGGTAGCAGGGCAGCAGGGTAGCAGGGGGTAGCAGGGTAGCAGGGCAGCAGGGCAGCAGGGTAGCAGGGTAGCAGGGCAGGGCAGGGTAGCAGGGCAGCAGGGTAGCAGGGCAGCAGGTAGCAGGGTAGCAGGGTAGCAGGGTAGCAGGGTAGCAGGGTAGCAGGGTAGCAGGGCAGCAGGGCAGGGCAGCAGGGCAGCAGCAGGCAGCAGGGCAGCAGGGTAGCAGGGTAGCAGGGCAGCAGGGCAGCAGGGTAGCAGGGCAGCAGGGTAGCAGGTAGCAGGGCAGCAGCAGGGCAGCAGGCAGCAGCAGGGTAGCAGGGTAGCAGCAGGGTAGCAGGGTAGGGCAGCAGGGCAGCAGGGCAGCAGTAGCAGGGTAGCAGGGTAGCAGGGCAGGTAGCAGGGCAGCAGGGTAGCAGGGCAGCAGGGTAGCAGGGCAGCAGGGTAGCAGGGCAGGGCAGCAGGGCAGCAGGGTAGCAGGGCAGCAGGGTAGCAGGGTAGCAGGGTAGCAGGGCAGCAGGGCAGCAGGGTAGCAGGGTAGCAGGGTAGCAGGGCAGCAGGCAGGGCAGCAGGGTAGCAGGGCAGCAGGGCAGCAGGGCAGCAGGGCAGCAGGGCAGGGCAGGGTAGCAGGGGCAGGGCAGGGTAGCAGGGTAGCAGGGTAGCAGGGTAGCAGGGTAGCAGGCAGCAGGGCAGCAGGGCAGCAGGGTAGCAGCAGGGCAGCAGGGCAGCAGGGGCAGCAGGGCAGCAGGGCAGCAGGGTAGCAGGGTAGCAGGGTAGCAGGGCAGCAGGGCAGCAGCAGGGTAGCAGGGTAGCAGGGCAGCAGGGCAGCAGGGTAGCAGGGCAGGGGCAGCAGGGTAGCAGGGCAGCAGGCAGGGCAGCAGGGTAGCAGGGCAGCAGGGCAGCAGGGCAGCAGGGCAGCAGGGTAGCAGGTAGCAGGGTAGCAGGGTAGCAGGGTAGCAGGGGCAGGGCAGCAGGGCAGCAGGGCAGCAGGGTAGCAGGGTAGCAGGGTAGCAGGTAGCAGGGCAGGGTAGCAGGGTAGCAGGGTAGCAGGGTAGCAGGGTAGCAGGGGCAGGGGTAGCAGGGCAGCAGGGTAGCAGGGCAGGCAGGGGCAGCAGGGTAGCAGGGTAGCAGGGCAGCAGGGCAGCAGGGCAGCAGGGCAAGCAGGGTAGCAGGGGCAGGGGCAGGGCAGCAGGGCAGCAGGGGCAGCAGGGTAGCAGGGTAGCAGGGCAGCAGGGTAGCAGGGCAGCAGGGTAGCAGGGTAGCAGGGGGCAGGGCAGCAGGGTAGCAGGGCAGCAGGGTAGCAGGGCAGCAGGGTAGCAGCAGGGCAGCAGGGCAGCAGGGTAGCAGGGGTAGCAGGGTAGCAGGGCAGCAGGGTGGGGTAGCAGGGTAGCAGGGTAGCAGCAGGGTAGCAGGGTAGCAGGGCAGCAGGGTAGCAGGGTAGCAGGGTAGCAGGGCAGCAGCAGCAGGCAGGTAGCAGGGCAGCAGGGTAGCAGGGCAGCAGGGCAGCAGGGCAGCAGGCAGCAGGGTAGCAGGGCAGGGCAGCAGGGTAGCAGGGGCAGCAGGGGCAGGGCAGCAGGGTAGCAGGGTAGCAGGGGCAGCAGGGTAGCAGGGTAGCAGGGTAGCAGGGTAGCAGGGTAGCAGGGTAGCAGGGTAGCAGGGTAGCAGGGCAGCAGGGTAGCAGGGTAGCAGGGTAGCAGGGCAGCAGGTAGCAGGGTAGCAGGGCAGCAGGGCAGCAGGGTAGCAGGGCAGCAGGGCAGCAGGGTAGCAGGGCAGGGTAGCAGGGTAGCAGGGTAGCAGGGCAGCAGGGGCAGCAGGGGTAGCAGGTAGCAGGGTAGCAGGGCAGGGTAGCAGGGTAGCAGCAGGGTAGCAGGGTAGCAGGGCAGCAGGGCAGCAGGCAGCAGCAGCAGGGTAGCAGGGGCAGGGTAGCAGGGTAGCAGTAGCAGGGGCAGGGCAGGGTAGCAGCAGGGCAGAGGTAGCAGGGTAGCAGGGGTAGCAGGGGCAGCAGGGTAGCAGGGTAGCAGGGCAGCAGGGTAGCAGGGCAGCAGGGTAGCAGGGGTAGCAGGGTAGCAGGGTAGCAGGTAGCAGCAGGGTAAGCAGGGCAGGGCAGCAGGGTAGCAGGGGCAGCAGGGCAGCAGGGTAGCAGGGTAGCAGGGGGCAGGGCAGCAGGGTAGCAGGGTAGCAGGGTAGCAGGGCAGCAGGGCAGGGTAGCAGGGCAGCAGGGTAGCAGGGTAGCAGGTAGCAGGGTAGCAGGGGTAGCAGGGTAGCAGGCAGCAGCAGGGTAGCAGGGTAGCAGGGTAGCAGCAGGGCAGGGTAGCAGGGCAGCAGGGCAGCAGGGCAGCAGGGTAGCAGGGTAGCAGGGTAGCAGGGTAGCAGGGTAGCAGGGTAGCAGGGCAGGGCAGGGTAGCAGGGTAGCAGGGCAGCAGGGCAGCAGGGTAGCAGGTAGCAGGGTAGCAGGGTAGCAGGGTAGCAGGGTAGCAGGGTAGCAGGGTAGCAGCAGGGTAGCAGGGCAGCAGGGTAGCAGGGTAGCAGGGTAGCAGGGCAGCAGGGTAGCAGGGTAGCAGGGTAGCAGGGTAGCAGGGTAGCAGGGGTAGCAGGGCAGGGCAGGGTAGCAGGGCAGCAGGGTAGCAGGCAGCAGGTAGCAGGGTAGCAGGGTAGCAGGGCAGCAGGGCAGCAGGGCAGCAGGGTAGCAGGGCAGGGTAGCAGGGTAGCAGGGTAGCAGGGCAGCAGGGTAGCAGGGTAGTAGCAGGGTAGAAGCAGGGCAGCAGGGTAGCAGGGTAGCAGGGCAGCAGGGTAGCAGGGCAGCAGGGCAGCAGGGTGGTAGCAGGGTAGCAGGGTAGCAGGGCAGCAGGGTAGCAGGGCAGCAGGGTAGCAGGGGCAGCAGGGTAGCAGGGTAGCAGGGTAGCAGGGTAGCAGGGTAGCAGGGCAGCAGGGTAGCAGGGCAGCAGGGTAGCAGGGTAGCAGGGTAGCAGGGCAGCAGGGTAGCAGGCAGCAGGGCATGGCAGCAGCAGGGTAGCAGGGTAGCAGGGCAGCAGGGCAGCAGGGTAGCAGGGCAGGGTAGCAGGGTAGCAGGGTAGCAGGGGCAGCAGGGTAGCAGGTAGCAGGGCAGGGTAGCAGTAGCAGCAGGGCAGCAGGGTAGCAGGGTAGCAGGGTAGCAGGGTAGCAGGGTAGGGTAGCAGGGCAGCAGGAGCAGCAGGGCAGGGTAGCAGGGTAGCAGGGTAGCAGGGTAGCAGGGTAGCAGGGTAGCAGGGTAGCAGGGCAGCAGCAGGGTAGCAGGGCAGCAGGGCAGCAGGGTCAGCAGGGTAGCAGGGCAGCAGGGTAGCAGGGTAGCAGGCAGCAGGCAGGGCAGGGTAGCAGGGCAGCAGGGTAGCAGGGTAGCAGGGTAGCAGGGTAGCAGGGCAGCAGGGTAGCAGGGCAGCAGGGTAGCAGGGTAGCAGGGCAGCAGGGCAGCAGGGCAGCAGGGTAGCAGGGCAGGGCAGCAGGGTAGCAGGGTAGCAGGGTAGCAGGGCAGCAGGGCAGCAGGGCAGCAGGGCAGCAGGGCAGCAGGGTAGCAGGGCAGCAGGGCAGCAGGGGGTAGCAGGGCAGCAGGGTAGCAGGGCAGCAGGGTAGCAGGGGCAGCAGGGCAGCGGGTAGCAGGGCAGCAGGGGCAGCAGGGTAGCAGGGTAGCAGCAGGCAGGGCAGCAGGGCAGCAGGGCAGCAGGGTAGCAGGGCAGCAGGGCAGCAGGGCAGCAGGGCAGCAGGGTAGCAGGGCAGCAGGTAGCAGGGCAGCAGGGTAGCAGGGCAGCAGGCAGCAGGGTAGCAGGGCAGCAGGGCAGCAGGGCAGCAGGGTAGCAGGGGCAGCAGGGCAGCAGGGTAGCAGGGCAGCAGGGTAGCAGGGTGGGCAGGGGCAGCAGGGTAGCAGGGTAGCAGGTAGCAGGGTAGCAGGTAGCAGGGCAGCAGGGTAGCAGGGCAGCAGCAGGGTAGCAGGGGGTAGCAGGGCAGCAGGGCAGCAGGGCAGCAGGGCAGCAGGGTAGCAGCAGGGTAGCAGCAGGGGTAGCAGGGCAGGGTAGCAGGGTAGCAGGGCAGGGTAGCAGGGTAGCAGCAGGGCAGCAGGGTAGCAGGGCAGCAGGCAGCAGGGGTAGCAGGGGTAGCAGGGTAGCAGGGTAGCAGGGTAGCAGGGCAGCAGGGTAGCAGGCAGGGTAGCAGGGGTAGCAGGGTAGCAGGGCAGCAGGGCAGCAGGGCAGGGGCAGCAGGGTAGCAGGGTAGCAGGGGCAGCAGGGCAGCAGTAGCAGCAGGGCAGCAGGGCAGCAGGTAGCGGGCAGCAGGGTAGCAGGGTAGCAGGGCAGCAGGGCAGGGTAGCAGGGCAGCAGGGCAGCAGGGTAGCAGGGTAGCAGGGTAGCAGGGGCAGCAGGGCAGCAGGGCAGCAGGGCAGCAGGGTAGCAGGGTAGCAGGGTAGCAGGGTAGCAGGGGTAGCAGGGCAGCAGGGTAGCAGGGTAGCAGGGTAGCAGGGCAGCAGGGCAGCAGGGCAGCAGGGTAGCAGGGGTAGCAGGGTAGCAGGGCAGCAGGGTAGCAGGGCAGCAGGGTAGCAGGGTAGCAGGCAGGGTAGCAGGGCAGGGTAGCAGGGTAGCAGCAGGGCAGCAGGGTAGCAGGGCAGCAGGGTAGCAGGGTAGCAGGGCAGCAGGGTAGCAGGGTAGCAGGGCAGGGCAGCAGGGTAGCAGGGTAGCAGGGTAGCAGGTAGCAGGGTAGCAGGGCAGCAGGGCAGCAGGGCAGCAGGGTAGCGCAGGTAGCAGGGGGTAGCAGGGCAGCAGGGTAGCAGGGTAGCAGGGCAGGCAGGGTAGCAGGGTAGCAGGGTAGCAGGGCAGCAGGGTAGCAGGGCAGGGTAGCAGGGCAGGCAGGGTAGCAGGGTAGCAGGGCAGGGTAGCAGCAGGGCAGCAGGGTAGCAGGGTAGCAGGGCAGCAGGGTAGCAGGGCAGCAGGCAGGGCAGCAGGGTAGCAGGGCAGCAGGGTAGCAGGGTAGCAGGGTAGCAGGGCAGCAGGGTAGCAGGGCAGCAGGGCAGCAGGGCAGCAGGGTAGCAGGGTAGCAGGGTAGCAGGGTAGCAGGGTAGCAGGGCAGCAGGGTAGCAGGGCAGCAGGGTAGCAGGGTAGCAGGGCAGCAGGGTAGCAGGGTAGCAGGGTAGCAGGGTAGCAGGTAGCAGGGCAGGGTAGCAGGGTAGCAGGGCAGCAGGGTAGCAGGGCAGCAGGGTAGCAGGGCAGCAGGGTAGCAGGGCAGCAGGTAGCAGGCAGCAGGGTAGCAGGGTAGCAGGGTAGCAGGGTAGCAGGGTAGCAGGGTAGCAGGGCAGCAGGGTAGCAGGGTAGCAGGGTAGCAGGGTAGCAGGGTAGCAGGGTAGCAGGGCAGCAGGGTAGCAGGGTAGCAGGGCAGCAGGGTAGCAGGGTAGCAGGGTAGCAGGGTAGGGCAGGGCAGCAGGGTAGCAGGGCAGGGTAGCAGGGTAGCAGGGTAGGGTAGCAGGGTAGCAGGGGCAGGGTAGCAGGGTAGCAGGGCAGCAGCAGCAGGGTAGCAGGGCAGCAGCAGCAGGGTAGCAGGGTAGCAGGGTAGCAGGGCAG